>NC_084983.1:19472760-19772760 GCF_963691925.1 Scomber scombrus
CCAGAAATGAAGATCACAAGTCACAGGAGTCAGAAGAGTCACCTGGCCGCCAACTCACACACACACACACACACACACACACACACACACACACACACACACACACACACACACACACACACACACACACACACACACACACACACACACACACACACACACACACACACTTACAAACCAGGGAGAACAGTAAAAACACAAAACACACTCCAGCTGGAGGCTCCTCTTTAAAGTTACTTCGCATGTAGGCAATTTAATATGAGAACTGAGACATTTTTTGCTTGGAAATATTGACCCACAATACCTAGAAATCCTGCAGTGTCTCATCAGTAAACCACGCACAGCACACTCATGTTTACCAACCCAGCGGCTCAGCGCTGCTTTATACTAGAGAGACAAGGGAGAAAAGATCTTTCATTGTTTTGTGCAGTTCTTGCTTAGCAGGACGCTCACTTGCTGCTGATTGTGAGGTATGTTTAGAATTTACTGTTTGTGGGGAGAGAAGTGTTCATAGTTGCATCTGCCTTCCGATTCAGATGTTAAACTGAGCTAGCCAACAATATCAGGATCGAAGCAAATCAAGACCTGGTTTTTGGTCTATTTTTGATTTTTTTTTATTTGAACTCATTTAGTACAGACATATTTTGTCAATGGAGAGAAGAGAGATGTATCAACAAATTTGATAATTTTTGCCATTTATCAGAAAGAAACCTGATGATTCTCAGTTTAGTGTTTCTCAAAAGTGAGGAATAAGTAGCAGATATTTTTCACTATTTTATACCATTTTATAGACTAAGTGATTAGTTAAACCCAATCACATGAAACAAACAGTTTCCTGGACAAAAGCATGTGATTGTACTGATGTGTGTCTTTAGATGCACAAGCTTAACACTTAAAACAGTCAGCTAGTAGATCCAAGCAACAGCACAAACTACAGTATGTTAGTGTTTTGATAAGGTAATATAGGTTTGATTGGTCATTTTACCAGTAACAAGTTTGGACAATCTGGTTATTTGCTGTCATATAAAAGAGGCACTGCTAACAAGTTGCCCTCTGTCCCTTGATGCAAGACAAACATCAAACTCAGCGTGCAGGAAGGTGCAGATTATACTCATCGGGTGTTGAAATAACGTGAACTAAAAGCCCAATGGGTAAGTTTGCTTGGCCAGCTAGCTTCCACTTTTCCAGTAGAATAACAGCGTGATCAAATTTCCTGAGTCGTAAATTGCATTGCTTTTTTTTTGTTAATGTCAGTGAGTCATAATGCTCTCAATTGCTAAATCTGGCTCTCTAATAAGTGTGCTGATTGTCAGGATGATGGGATTAATATTTAAAGAAAGTGTATTTTAGCAGCATGCAGTGAGAGAGAATATTAAAGTAATATAAAACCTACAACAAGGAGTGACAAGGGAAGGAAATGAGAAAGCTGTGGGCAGCAAACATTCCCAGAGAACTTATTTAAAAATGACTATCACGTCTAGGATTGAAGGGAACAGAAGGAAGAAAGCAAGGGGAGAAATAACAGGCTATGATACAGAGGGAACAAATTAAAAGGAAAATAAGTAATAAGAATATATATTAATAAAATAGAACACCTTTCTGCTGCAATATTCGCTTAGCTTCATTTACACTTCATTAGATTAGCAATACTGATGATCTTTCCTTATCATAGTGTCATTAAAGAAAGTTATTTTGTCCTTTTTTTCATATTAAGCTTGCATTAACTGATTTTCTCCCACTTGTTTTCATCCGGAAAAAGTAATGAACACAGCACTGACGTATTATCATCTTTTAAGTTGATAAGTTAAACTTGTTAATAGACAGTTGCTTATTTTCACATCAGGTATTCATTCAGCAACAGGAGTTGTGTTTCTATCCTCCTGGTGAATGTAAGTCCAATATTCTCTCTCTTTTAGCTCTCTGAGAAAGAAAGGTCCACTGCATGTATTTAAGATACCAGTCTTACAGTCTTTAAACCTTAGTCAGTGCAAGTACATGAAATGCAACGAGATATACAACTAGAGTACATCCACATTTTGCCATTTGGGAAATGCTTTTGTCTTAAGCAGTGTACAAATGAGGTACACTCCAAGTCACAGTAATCAAAGAAAAGCCTTCAGGATTTACATATAAATTGTTGTTGAACTGCAGCTACTAAGGATACAGAAATACAGAAGGAAATCAGGGCGTCAAAATTATAGGAACACATGAAGTAATCATGTTTGATGAAAGGAAGTGAAAACTCAAGAACTAAGTAAAATGTTGCATTTACCTTTATCCTGAAAAACAGCTCCAAACCATTTACACCAAATTAGAGCATGCAAACGGTAACTTCAAACATGACATTCATGAAACAGGAGTGACTTTTTTGTTTTCTGGATGTTTATTTTACTTTAAATATAGTCAGCTCAGTATAACTTCATTAACATCAACTGTACTGTATTTCTTTTTCTGCTAGTTTTGAAGGAACCATGACAGCAAATAGTACATTTAACTAGAAATAATGACAAGTTTCTGTTTTATGATCAATGTTTTTTTTCTATTTTTAATTGCTGTTTGTTTAATCCCTTTTTTCTTCTTCTCTTTCAAACACTTTGTAACTTTGTTAAGAAAAAGTTATATCTAAATAAAGTGTATTATGATGATCAAAATATAATTAAGAGAAACAAGCAGTGTCACTAAATGTCTGCTTTACTCAACTGTCATGAAGAACTTTTGTATTTTTAATGAAGCAATAAAAAAAAAATGTTGAAACACATTTCACACATTTTATCTTTTGGGTTTTATGTTGTTTCTGTTATATTTCACAATTTTAAAGCTGACAAGCACAATCACTGGTCAGGTCCAGCTAGATCTGACTGTAAATACAATGCAACCATTAGTACTCACAGCTTTACAGTATGTCATGTCATCTTTCTCTCTCTCAGCTTTCAGACAGGACAGATAGAGAAATACATTACATGTGAATTATGCAGTTTGATCTTCACTGAAAAGATGGAGGAGGACAGGAAAACAAGAGATGGAGCGGCGTAAATTGAGTCTCTGAGGTTGCGACCCTGACAACTTCACTGACGAGGAGATAAGGAGCCACACCACTCCAGCGTCTCAGCCTCACCTGTTCCTTCTCTGCCAACAAACCCTGCGTCCTTGACGAGTTTGAGCCCTCCATACACAAATAAAGTAAAACACACACGCTCACACACACACACACACACACACACACACACACACACACACACACACACACACACACACACACACACACACACACACACACACACACACACACGCACACGCACACATATGTGATCTTATGAATCAAAGCTCAGTGGTAACCACAGCACACAATATAACTGTATTTCAGTACATTCAATAACATTTCCTAAAAGTAGTTTTCATTTGTGAAAAAGAAAAATACAATGGAAAATATGTTTCAAATGACACAACACTCTCCAGACATGATTTGAGACATGAAAATAATCTGGTCTCAATATTAAATGGTGTCTGACCTTGTTAAAAATCATTCATAATGACATATTCTTTTTCTCCCTGTTTGAAAAATATCTAATAATAAAATCTATTCATTTAAAGATTCAACTACTTGACACAAGATATATCCTACTTCTCTGAAAAGTCCATTCTCAGTACACGTGTGCTAGAGGCTTCAAGTTTCCACATCACACTTGTGTAAGTTGCATGTTGGCCCTTTATTGGCTCCAAACCAGTTGTGATGTCACAAATACACTGTACACACCTTGAATTCAGATTTAAAGCACCAAGAAGCTTCAGCAGATGAATGTGAAAGCAAACTCTGCACATACATCATTCTGCACAGTGAGGGAGCAAGAAGAAAAAACACAATTTTGAGTTGAGGGAGACTTTAAAGATTAAGTGTGGATATATTCTTTATTTTTCTTGACAATGTCCCCTACATTCACATGTCCCAGCCATTTCTTCTGTCTGAAGAAAAACATTATTGTTTAAAGAGGACTTATCATGTTTTTTGTGTGGAGCTGAAACGGCTTTGGACAGAGGATGAAGTTAGGGGCTTCATAAAGGGCTAGTATAAGATAAATAAAAATAATATTTTTTAACCGTAAATCATGTAAAGAATAAAGATGTAAACCTGGAAATGTGCATGATACATCTTCTTTATGAAAGCTAAAATGTAACAACTTTATTTCCACACATACACCAGAAGCCTGGCTAACAGTTTGAGATGTAGTGACTCAACAGAAAGCGATCATGCTTTCACAGCCAGCTCCGCAGGGTTTCATCACTCAAGGAGAAACATTGGCCCTGTATTGATTTATATATGAAATACAAAACATCAAGCATCAATATTATGTCTGGAAAGTGCCTGAACGCCTCTGAACCTTTGCAGCTGAAAATGCTGTGCATTAAAATGTCACCAGGGAGCCAAAGTGCACAGAGAATGCAGGCTGTTAAATCGGCTCAGCCACTGACAGGAAACAACAGAAGACTTTGTTTGCTGTTCATTTAAGTTGAATTTATAGTTCAATGATTGTTCAAAGGTGCATTATGTGGAATTTAGTAGCATCTAGCAGAACAGACTTGGCTGAAATGGAAATTAATATTCATAAATGTATTTGAATTGGTGTATAATCACCTGAAAATAAGAATTGTGTTTTCCTTACCTTAGAATGAGCCCTTTATATCTACATAAGGTGCAGATCCTATTACACAGAGGCAACCATGTTTCCACAGTAGCCCAGAATGGACAAATCAAACACTGGCTCTAGAGAGGGTGCTTCGTGTTTGTTCATGAGTTTTGTGGTCATTGTAGGTTCTCCTACAAGCTTGCAAGCAGAGGGGGAGGTGGAGGGGTGTTCAGATATGCAGCCTTGCAGATGCCACTAAATCCTATACACACTGGTACTGTAAGTCCTTGCTCATCCTATTTACATACAGTCATTAGTGATATGATATTTCTCAATCTGGCTTGAGGGTAAACATGTGTTAAGAAAGGCATCTCAGCAGACTCAAAACCAATATTGTTGATAATGTGCTATAGTATAAAGCAGAACCCTATCTTTTGAAACCCAATTAGATTCTGTTTCTTAATCTCTGCTTCAACTCTTTTTATGTTAATGAGTCAAACATTGTAATTATGAAAGGGGTCGCTCATATAGTGTTGAGCCCACAGAGAATCATCATCAACTCTGCTGCTCTATGGAGATTTTTAGTGTCCTCTACCTCATTATTTTGGTTTTACAACATATTTACTACTTCGTTTGGGCTCAGCACTCTCATCAACCTCATTTACAGCAGCATCTGGCAGCTGTTTTTACCAAACAAGCTGATAAACTGATAAAATTGCTGTACGCTACCTGCCGAGCATGAAACAGCAAACAGACAAAGTTGAAGAACGGGCAACATCTAACAGAGGGTCAAATATTTCTCTCAGGTGTTAGTGGACATCAAATCAGAGGTAAAGGGAAGGTAAATATCAGATTTACATTCATGTTGAATGCTAATATTGCTCTGTGTTTTCTGGATGTGTGAAAGAACATAACTTCTTGTGGATTTCTTCTCACCAAGAGGCCACAAATATCACTTAAAACTAAGAACAAAATAACGATATGTCCTCCAACTTCTCTTTATTCATCATAATTTCATAAAATGATAATGTGACATGAGATATTCAGATAATTAAGTGACATCAGTTAAAGGTTACAGTTAGTGTATTGCAGGTTAATCACAGATGTATTAGCTGTGACACTCTAAACTGCTTTCTCTAAACCTGCAATTTCGGTTTGTGTCAAGCTCAAAGAAAACCCTCTATGTGCTCTTAAACATTAAAGGCCCCTAAAAATATATTTTGCCAGTTTTAATCCTTTGTTCCTGTGGTAATTGTTTATTCATCTCTTGTTTTATGCCAAATATGTGTCAAAAAATCAGCATCAGAGTATTTTTTAGATTGAAAATCCCTTCTTTTCTCTTCCTCTAAAATGGTTTCAAATGTTTGATGATTCATCCTGCACTCAGAGGCAACAAAAGAATCATCAAATCAAATGTGAATTTGGCCAAGTAGTTAGCCACACTGGTTATATAAAACTGCACTTCACTGTTTGCAGTTTGTAATAGCTGACAGAGAAATGTGAGATAGGTAGAGATGTGTTTGGATATTAGTGGGCAAAAACTGTTTCCATTTGCAGAACAATGTGGCTGAGGTCTGATTCATTCATCTCTCCATCCTCCTCCTCCTCATCTAACAACAGGTATGGGAAGTGTGTGTGGAGCCAACAGTCCTCTTTAGCTCTTTTTCTCTCTGCAGCTCCATATCGCGCTTAACTCTGTAAGCTCCAGGCAGTTTTATAACAGTCCGATCAAATGCAAAGGATTTGATTTAAATCCCTCTTGTGACTGTACAACACTCAAATATTCAGTTTCACAGGGAAATATTTTACAGTACAGAAGCTAAAGATATTCTAATGTCCATTTCACTGGGCCTTTAATGAAGGATGAGTCATCCATTTAGTAATGACTGATACGATATACATAGATGCAAAATACATTTGTGTTTCAAAATTCAGCATAAGGACAAAAATGACTACTATGAAGGGTCAGGATATGTTATAATAATGTAATTTCTATTGAAATGTGTGATTTACATAGTTATTATTATTATTACTATTAGTAGTAGTAGTAGTAGTAGTAGTAGTAGTAGTAGTAGCAGCAGTAAACTATTCTCAGGTTACAGTTAAGATTTTGCTCATTGCTGAATGCTTAAAATATGTGCTTGAAGTAACAAAAAAAAAACTAATCACATGATAGCACAAACTGTTTTCTGGAAATAAATGGACTGCACTTCTATAGTGCTTTTGTCATTTTCCCACCACTAAAAGTGCTTTTAGAGTACAAGCCAACATTGATCCCACACACACACATTCATGTACTAATGGCAGATGCTGCCATGCAAGATCAAGAAGGTCTAACAATTCACACACACACTTAACACACTGCTGGCACAGAAATTGAGGTACAGTATCTTGCCCAGGGAAACTTTGAAATGTGGAGGAGCAAGGAATCAAAAGGAATCAAACCACCAATCTCCTGATTAGACCAGCTTTTTTGTCCAGAGCCACAGCTGCCCACAAGTAAAGTGATCTCAGGTTCTCACAATTGTTTGTTGGTCTATAGAGACTCACCCACCTGCCTGTTTAAAGGAACAATTAATTATTTAAAAAAGGTTTTTATTTTGTGACCAACTCCAGCTGTTTTCGTGCTGAATGCACACAATGAATAAGACACATATCAATATTTATATGTCATTCTCATCTGACTTTAGTTAGGATGGCAAACAATTTCTAAAATGTTGGGCTGTTCCTTTAAATAACAGACTTCCTGTTTGGGTCTGCTGCTTCTTTTTTCAATAAATCAAAAGAGTAGTGAATTTTTGTTACTACATTGATAAATTTGACAAATGCACTCAAAAGTTTTATCAAAATGTAATTTCTCCACAGCTCTGTGGTCCATAAATCCCAACACAGCTCAAACTGAATCAAGCCATCACATAACAGATAGTCCAGATGCTACCAGTAAATATGCATTGCCACCTTCACTGGCGACTGTTGTGTTACAGTCTGACTGTGTGGGCTGAGGACAGTGCACATGCCAAGCCGGCCATATGGAGCAGATGTTCCGATCTAATCAGGCACTTCAACTGTGGTCTTTTTATTGAATCAATATCTAGCAGATTATATGGTCTTAATGAACAGGTGGCTGCAGGCTAGAGCATGTGGGAGGTTTAAAATGCCTGAATGAAGACCACAGGCGTTATTTGCAAATTTACAGGAAGGAAGAACAAACCATCTTTGAGCATTCAATCAATCTACTGTGACTATGCCTGTATGTTCACAGTTCCCCAACTTGAAAAGCTTTATATGTTCTTTGTATTTCATTTAGAGTTAGATAAAGACTGGTGGTTTTGTATGTTTTTTTTTTTAGCAGATCTACAGATCACATACGCCTTAAATTAGTTCAAACCATTTTAATTTCAGCTTGATTTTCTAAATATCTTCCTTCCAGACAGCCATTGGAATTGGTTTAATTCGCTATAATGTGAAATGCAGGGACATAAACGTTGCATTTAGTTTCCTTTATTTTTCATTAGTGTTTGTTTTTTTATTACAATATGTCTTCTTGGTGTTTTTCTGCTAGTTTTAATTTTCCAATAGACTGTACATATATCATACATAATGTAAATGCAAAGCTTTTTGGTAAGGCATCATGAACTGAAACTGGCAGATGATTGGAAGGCAAGAGATCAAACTTCTATTTACTATTTTCAAACTATTATTATTTATTATTTAAACCTCCATTAAAGGTATACTATTCAGGATTTGGTGTGTGTTTGCCGTTGGTGTTCGTACACAAACAGCACTCAAAGTTGGCCCTTCCACTCCGGCTCGACCAGAGAAAGCTGAGTGCAGAGAGAGAGAGCAGCTATAGAGTGAATGAAGAGCAGTGATGGTGAGAACAGCAGAGGAGAGAGACAGAGACAGCCATGTAACCTCATACTTTGCACACTGTTATCAGCTGGGGACTACACACCCACTGCCCAACGATTGACACCCAGAAGCACCCTGAACACAGCAAAATAATAAGAAAGCATAATAATGCATGTTTGTTTTTTTTGCCACTTGGAGCAGTGGAAACAAGCAGTGAACACAAAACTGACATATTGTTGCCTTTTAAGCTGATATGTTGAATTTGTTTGCAAACAGTTGCTTATTCCCACTGACAGCAGTTATCAATCAGTTCAATCAATAAATTACTTCAGCTGTTGAACAACTCCTCTAAGAAATATCTGGGTCCTCAACTGCTTAATGCTCTATGTTCACTAGCTAGTCTACAGCTAACTATGTCTGTTTGCCATTTGGTACTGAGCAGGTAGTGTGAAATTGTTTTTTTAGAGCCTATTTTTCTGAAAACAGAACTAAAAACAACGCCATGAGAATGCTGAGAGTGAACCAAAACAGTAAAGCTGGAGCTGGAAACCTATACAATGAGCTGAAACTGAGGGGAGCTGCAGATATGTTGATAATTCTCAGTAGCTTCATCACTACGAGCATCTGGAAAGCAAAACCACTGTACAGACCTTTTAAGCAACTGGCTTTGAGTCCCCAGATGTTGGGACCTTTCACCAGCAAATGATCACAGCAAAACAACTGCGACTTAAAACCTAATAATTGTCTAATGCTGGAGATCAAACTTAGCAAAGTGTTTCATTGCAGCCAACAAAGTTGAACCTTTTTTCTGAACTCTTTCCAAATAATGTCCATTTGCCGTGAAGCTGTGACTCAGTGGTTGTTTATAACATTTAGCTGTATAGTTGCTGCTTCACAACGAGGAACACACTTAACATGCTCTGTCAGTAACACACTTTACATTTTACTGCAGTGCAGCTGTCAATCATGGAGCTAACATTGATTGGTTTCACGGCGGGCGAGAAAGGTATAGTCCCTGCTCCTCACCAGGGATCGAAATGAAACATGTAACATATGTTCAGTCACTCATACTGAGCAGAACTTCCATTAGTAAGATTGGCATTTTATGTGTATCAGTGTTTATAGGATCATATGGGCTTAATGGGCAGGTGAAGAGCATCTGGGATTCTGCATAATGAAGGTTCACACACACACACACACACACACACACACACACACACACACACACACACACACACACACACACACACACACACACACACACACACACACACAGAGTCTTCCCACATGCCAAGTACAAGCCTTCAGGGGTAGCTGTAGGAGCGTAATGGGATTATAAGCAGATGTTGAGGACTGGAAAAGTCACATGAAAACTGTAAAGCTCTGTGAAGGTCAAGAACTTAATCAAATTATATTTCCAGATTTGTTTTCTCAAATTCTTTTCATTTTCTTTCAAAATTAGATCAAAATAAACTTGGGGGAAAAATAAATAAATCTTCCTATATAATATGTTCAGGGCTCATTATTTTTTGTATTTTTCTTATCCCTTTTTCTCTTAGTACAACAACATTTTGAGTAGTCCTCACCACCAGAAGACCCTGAACTGCAGTCAACAATGTCTCCTTTCAGCGAGAGCGCAACATTATTATGCAGCATTGTGCTATAAAAATCCAGAGCAGTTTCAATGTTTTCATTCATTTAAAGAAATTGGGATCTGGTCATTTCTTAATTCATTTATTTATTGGGGAACTTTGTTCAGATGATTGGATTTCGAGATCCAACTGCTACCAACTGTTTTACCGTTATGATGCCTGTTGAGTGTTTTTTTGACAGTTGGTTAGAAAGTTTTGCTTGTGATGAGTAACACAGTGAGTCGATTGTTGACAATGGTCTGTATTGCACTGTATGCACTGCATTATTTGCAAATATTTTGAGCTATTATATCTTCCTGGTAAACAGATTTGTTTTGCATTGTTAGTTTTACCTTGTTCCTTCCAAATGACCACCAGACAGTTTTGGACAGACGGGAATGCGAGCGAAGAGTGAAAAATGCTCTTTAGACTTTTAGTATTGGTTGTCAATCTTTTAATTTCTACTTTTTATGGCTTTTACTTCAGCAGCTTCACTCAAAAATATGTTTTTCTCCTTGTTCCTACAGTTTAAAAAATCTGCTTTAGTCTTTCTTATTCTGTATTCATTTAATAATTCATTCATTTAATTTAAGTTTTAAAATACACCCACCCCACGTCCAGCATGCATTGCTTTTATGAATACGCTATGCTTGTACAGAGCACTTGGCCCCTGGAATTTTGAGTTACTGTGATGCCCAAACCAGCCACAAGATCTCCAAATAGTACATTTTCTATCCTGACCAAGAAATATGAATTTTTAATCTTAAGATTCTAAATTCATAATCTCACTAAATTCTAATGGACTCCCTCCCTAATCGTGGTATCATAAACCAGACAGTTGTAGCTCTTGGAATGCATTAAGACTTATGTTTGCCAAGCAGACATGTCACGGGGTCATTGTGGACAAAGATTAGCCATATTAACAGAGTGGACAGGATGTGTTGAAATTGCTCTCTGCACTAATCCTGCTCTTCTATTCCTGCTCAGGATGCTCACAGAACGAGAAAACGGCTCATTCCTCTCTCGTCCTCCTCATTTCTACCAGCTCAAGTTGTGACAATTCAATCTGTTCAGTGTCTTCCCAGATGAATTATGGATGAACCCTGGAACCTCTGAATGTGGCGGGGATTTACGTTGATCGAGCAGCCATTCACTCTATAACTCTTCCTGCTCATGTCACGGGCTCAGTGTGGATTTGAAAGAGGTCAGAAAGAAATCAAGGTAATTTGCAGAACATCAAAGCAGAGTATCCTGTTAGCATGCCTTTATTCCCCTGGTGGCAGACCAATGATTGACTGTTGTGTGCTGAAACCCATTAGCTGTGCTCATTCTGGCATTGAGTCCCTTCTGATAAACAATTAGTACGCATCAGTCCACTACAGCAGACAATGCTCTGACTCTGCAGCAAGGGTCAAGTAAATAAAAGCCCCTGATTTGTGGAAGGATGTTTTCATGTATAATCGAGTTGAGTGCAATTACAAAACATTCCCCAAGAGGAGACTCAGGCTTATGATGCCATTAAGAGATGTAGCAAAACAAAAAAATGGGAGTTTGTATCCTTTTAATCCCTGATGTTTCCCATTAGTAGACCTGAGCAATTATGTACCTATTCTTTCTTTCTTTTTTAAGTGGTTGTATGTTGCCAAGCTGCATATTTAGCAGTTTACATTTTCAGTTTGTGTGGAAACAACTTAAACCTACTCCAATCAAACACTATTGCACTTTAATTAAACTTAAAGGCTTTAGTACAAATTTTCTGATTGCATATTTTTTTTAATCAGGTTGCTGCAGGTTGTAGATGCGTACCTGCAAACTGCAAACTCATGAGCACATTATTCAGTCAGTTGAGGACTTTTTTCAACCAACAACAAGGATGTGAAACTCTTTCCATACTATGCTCCACCACCCTTACAGCAGTTTGAATTTGCATAAACTGAAGCTTTAACAGATCCAAACTGTTATGTAAAGTCAATGTCAGTAATATAACTACCTCTTAACTGATCACTCTGATGCACAAATTATTTAGCAGTGTCAGCCTTATATTGACACATAATCACAGTTTGGATTGCATTTATATACTGCTAAAACAGCAGATATGTTTTCTCTCAACATAGTGAGAACATTCTGCAAGTATGTTGATACTGAACATATGAGTGAAATGTTCAATGACAAAGTATTTCTGATGTTGCTGTACATATCTGCTGATAGTATCTACTACAATGTTAAAGTATTTTCTTTGCGTACACTGAGAATGGACCTTTCAGTCAAGTAGGAGACATGAAACTGAAATTAACAATATTTGCATATTCATACTGTAGATTATGATTTTTTCAATGAGAGAGAAAGAGTAGATGTCAATTTAACAAAAGGTTTTGAACAAGTTAAACTTTTGAACTTTTAACTTTTGTTGAGGGACAAAAAACATGTCTTTTTTCAACTTGTTTCTATGAGCGGATTACAAGCATTATTCATATGGGGAAAATGGGAAAATGCCTTGTTTACTTCATACTATCCTCACTGATCTTCACACATTGCAAATACGATCTGTGTTTCAGACTGTGCTCAAGTTTTTTTCTGCCAGCATGGCCTCTCTATGTGATTTTAAATGCTTTCAGAACAGGTTATTTTTCACATTTTCATTTCTGCTCATGCATTTGATGCCTTTTGTTGTGTCGGCCACACTCAGTCTTGCCTCACATCGATTTCTGCCAAGCACTTTTTTTAAATCTATAACTCTGCAGGTGACATGCAGAGACACAGAAGCAGCAGTGGTAAGGGGCTAGCAGGCAGCAGGTTTAATACTGATGCAACAAACACTGACAAAAAGAAAGTCAGCAGGCGTAGTCTGGGGCATCACAATAAAATATGAATTGGACTTTCTTTTACTCTGTTATTATTCTGTGCTATGTTTTTCTTCAGTGAACTGCATTAAAATTCTTAATTTCCTGGATGGCCACAAAAGTTGTGCAAATAGTGATGTCTTTAACATTAATTTAACTTAAATTGTCTCAATTTGCAGTGTTCATTAATCCAAAACAGCCCGCATATATACAACTAATGTGCTTCAATGAATATGATGAGGATTATGTCAGCTGGAAAAATGTATTTACTTTTGTCTGGCTGGATGTTTGGGCGTACAAAGCAGACACAGGGCTTCACATTCTGCATACCATGGTAGTCAGGTTAGGCTGCTAAAACACTTGATATGGGTGGACTTTGTAAATCATGGTTTTCGTTTGGTTTTCTTAGCAATGATGGTTTTAGTTAGATACTGAATTTATCGCTATGTACCCGAGCCCATAAGTCTCTTCCTCACCTTAACGATGCTTTGAGTTGCCTACAGTATGATCAAAGTGGTAATCATGCTTAAGTTGCCAGAAAGGTAATTGTAGGAAATCAAATGAAATACATGTCAGTGTGTACAATTTACAGAATTCATTTGTGTGAATAATAATAATAAAAAAGAACGGTGGGAAAAAAACAGAAATCATTAAATGTTAATTGAATGCATTTGATATTGTCTTCACACATACTGTAGTTGGCAGAGGTGAATCAAATCAATAGAGTGAATGTGTTTCGCAGTATTGACCCCCTGTGGACTTTGATGTTTTCCCTCATTTGTGGGGTCCATTCAAAGAGGTAAGAAATATACAATGGCATTTTTGTTTTTGTGTTGTTTTAAAAAAAATCTGCATTAGAACATACACCATGAGTGGTATCATCCCTTACATAAAGTAGACGATTACAGGTGTAAGTCTTTGTATGGACCTTGTGCCTGATCCACAGAACAGGGCATAAATATTGTAGTACAGAGACACCAATATGCAGAGAACGTAACAACCAGAAGACAGGGAAGAGTTTATTTTATGTTGTTCGGCCAAATCACAAAGTCAATGCTAATCAGCTGCAGCTGAGTAAATTTGCTGGCGACATTTGTCTTTATAGATGATGAAACCAACTATTGCCGAAACCTTTAAACTTCAACCTCGTTCAACTTGTTAATACACTGTTCTAAATAAAACACATTAAAATCTATGCCTGATGTGAATCAAAATACAGTTAATCAACTGTATTTTGACAGTATGACAGATAGTCCTTCTGTCATCCTTTGAATCTAAGTTTTTTGTCTAGAAGGACTCATTTATACACTCACACGTGCTTACAGTCAGTCAACAACTTATATAAAGGTATGCTTAGTTTTGTGCTTACAAACTAGCTGTGGTGGATTTCTATCAGAGAAACAAACAGTTTTATTCTCTCCACCGTTGGCTCTGGTTCAACAGTGTTGAAGGAGCTGCAGGAGAAACCTGAAGGAACAGATGGTTTTTAATTTGGACCCTGCTGGATCAGTAAACATCTCTTTCAGTGTGATGTACAAAAGTTTTGATGACATTTTGCTGAGATTTTTATTACATTTTTGTAATGATCTTCATGACATAGTGTATTCATGGTCTAATGAAATGCCTTGCATGTTAAAACTGGTTAATATCAACTGAATATAACAACGTCCTGGAGGTTTTCAGCTTATAGCAACATTAAACTAACCCACAGGCTTTTTCAGTTTGTAATTACTTCCTGTGTTAAGCTACATAAGCATACAGATGGGTGACAAATAGGAAAACAATATAAAGTGTCTTAGTGAGGTGTTAGAATACCACCATGGGCTTTTAGAGCAGTTTGGATGATGATGGTGGAGAATGCTCTGTTGGAGATATTACTCTGAAATATCCCAATGGTGTTCAAATAGATTGACTGAGAATATAATAACATATGATTCACACCGTATGCATAATCATCAAACCCCTCAGTGAGCCTTCATGCCCAGTGTGGAGGAGACTTTCATACCGAACAAACCGAGGCCATTATTTGTTTCAGAAAATGCCAAAAAAACATATATTTATGTTAAAAAGTCCTCAGAGAGGGGAGGTGAGGGTGGGTAGATGGATACAAAACTTCAGGATATCATTGTTTATTTTCCTTTGTACCACCAATCAACAATGTTTTGTAACCATGACCATTCATTAACAACCATATCCAAGTAGTTATTTTTGTAAATATGACTATATGAAGCTTCTTTAACCTTAACAAAGTAGCAATTTCAACTCAAACAATCCTCTTTTCTTAACCCTAATCACATTGTTTTTGTACGTAAACACACAAAGAGTAACCATTATGATTCAATAAATGCATACAACTATGTTTGTATTTTTTCTTCAAACTAAAAATACATCATTTGTTTCTCTGACAGGCAAAGTGCAGTTTGGAGAGCGCAGAATGAGATTAAAGTACTGATGGCGACTTGCTAAAGTGACTTTACAGGAATATTACCACCACAGGGTAAACACTTAAAGGAGGGGTTCAAAATTCTTCAAGTCTTTCTTAAAGCAGCAGTCAGGTACTCAGATGAACATTGACACATGTTTGGTTTGTCATAATCATTCCTCCTGTTCCTCCTGACCATTAAAAGATCCATTCATAATGCACTTATAATGTAAATGATGGGAGCCAAAATCAACAGTGGTCCTTTTGTGCAAAAATGTATCTAAAAGTTTATCGGGAGCTAATATGAAGCTTTACTCATCCAAATAAGTCAAATCAAATAGATATCTTTCAACATTACAGTCTTTTTAGTGCCAAATTTATCAAATACAAAGTGTTATACCAAAACTGATATGACTAACTCAGACTCATATAAGTATCAGATAAACTTTAAAATGCACTTTTGCACAAAATGACTGTGTTGACACACTTTGGATTTTTGTCCCCATCACTTATATTGAAAGCACATTTGAAGGGGCTCTTTTAATATCCAGTATGAAAAAGGAGCAATGATTACAACAAGGAAAAACAAAACTGACATATTTGTGATCAGATTTAGTACAAAAGTAAGTCTAGCAGTGACAGGAAAGTCCATTCAAAAATATCTGACAGCAGGTGCTTGTCAGATCTGCTTGGGCATCAAGTAGTTTTTATGTTCACACTGGCTTATTAAACTGGATGCTTTCTGTCATTGTATTCAGTCTATAGGCCTACAGGTAATTTTGACATAAAATGTCTCAAGTATTTTAAAACTACTAAAATACATTGATTTTCATGTGCATGTTGGCATACTAAACTAAATGTATTTTGTCTTCTTTTTTTTCAGGGAGAATTTACTGGATATACAGGTGGTTTTGCCGAATCTAAAACAGTGATTGTCTTATTTCCGAGGTGCATGTGAAGGCAGCAGTAGTTCCCAGCCGGACATGCAGGCCTGTATAACTTTTGGTGATTTTAGTTTCGCTCTGCTCTCCACAATTTCCCCCATTTCACTGTGTAATCAGCTAGCTTTTTATTAAATAAAAGGGGAACTCGTTACATTCCATTTAAAACATGCTTTAATGTAAGTCTTGTGTTGTGTTGTTGTCTGAACCCCTTCCTCCTCCTCCTCCTCCTCTGCAGTGGTTTGCTCCCTCTAGTGGCGGTGAGCTCGCAGCCGTGCAAGATTTCACACAGCGCCGGTGTCCGTCCCCACAGTCACAGTGAAAGTTGTCTCCGCTCAGCGAGGCAGGGGAGTCGGGACTCGCTAGTTTTGCACCGCCGCTGCTTCACAGGCTTTCTCCCGGAGACATGAGACGGAAAGAGAAGCGGCTGCTGCAGTTCGCCGGGCTGCTCATAGCGGCTCTTCTTTTCCTCCCCAATGTAGGGCTGTGGTCTTTGTACAGGGACCGAGTCTTCGACAACTCGCCCGACACAGTGGACGGTCCGGGCGGCATCCCGCAGATACAGGTAAGGGAAGCTCGGCTGCAGCCTGTCTGCTGTTTTGTCGGTCGTCTCGCCGTGTTGTGGAGGTGACGATATCCGCCAAAAAATACTTCCAGTGTTAGTTTGGTTGGTCGCTGCAGTGTGCAAGCAGAGCAGAGGTTGTTATTCGGCTGAAACGCTGCGCACTTCACATCGATTGTGCTCGCTTCAACAGTTTACCCCCAACCCCTCCTCCTCCCCAAATAACATAAACCTTTACATTCCCATACTGTATGTGTGTGTGTGTGACAGATCGAGAGAGAGAGAGAGCGAGAGAGAGTGAGTGAGTGGGTGAACGAACGAGTGATGAATTACAAAATGGACCTTCTTTATAAACACACTATCAACCCGGCAGGTCGTGCGTGACACCGACCAGGATGGATATCAAGAGCCACGTAGCTAACCCGGGGCCAGGCGTCACAGTGAAGTTATAATAATAACACGGACTTCAGGAAGTTGTCAAGTATGTGAAGCAAGGCGGTGCGTTCAAAGGTTGACAGGCGTCAGCAGTAGCCACACAGGGACAGTTTTCATGCTCATGTATTCACACATACATTTTGCTCTGATTTATATAAGATGCTTTTTTATTTTTTTTATTTGGGTGTTATGTTTTGTTGACCCATATTATGCCTGTCCATGTTATCATGTCTGTTATATGTAAGTTTAAAGCTCCTGTGTGGACAGTTTTACTGGGATTCTATGCATTTCAACTCAGCTTCAACTAAAGGCAGTTAATCTGTTGGTTAGTGTATGACTAAATATTGAGTCTATAAAAAAAAGAATGTCAGCAAATAGTCTCCAAAAACAGTAGACTTTCAATTGACAATAAAATAAACTGTATCAGAGCAGCAAATGATCCCATTTTAGATACTGGAACCACAGAATATTGTGCGTTTTTCCATTATAATTTGATTGATTGATTAACAAAATGAACTTTAATGTTGCTTAACAAAATTGGCGCAGTCTGTGATACCAAAGTACACAGCTGAAATCTGTAAATGACACTTCCCGCCAAAATGTGAAATAGTTGTGATTTTATTCCTTCACCCAATCTGAGATGGCAACCAAAGTTTTGTAACTCTTTACTCATCGCATGTCATATCACACATATCGGATACTAAAATATTTGAGTATTGGGCTCATTTATCAGACAGTTTGAGACAGGGAAGAAGGTAAGGAGTCATTTCTGGTTCCGGTTGCCATTTTTGTTTTGGTACAGAGAGAAAAGGTAAAAATATAAAGCTAAAAATGGTTTTATAATCAGTTTTTTCCACTGAACAATAGACAGATATTTTTGGTCCCGGCAGGACAGAAGAAGTGAATCATCAGTGCTGCCTGTAAAACTTGTTCAGCTTATTGAGAAATATTCAAACGTCCCACTAAACCGGCTCTAGTTGGCAGACATTCGCTGCTCCTCTAATTCAAATGAGTCTAAATCTGTTGAATAAAGGCTTTCACGATTGGTATGCGTGTGTGTGTGCATGTGTGCAAGTGTGAATTTTGGGTGGCTGTGGTGATTGTCTAAATGTGGCAAACTTGCTAGGAACTCCTAGTTCGAGTTTGTCCAATAAAGCCTTGAAATATATACAAATGTTACATGCATCTCTTCACGGAATATGAAGCTAAGAATAATGTATCAAATAGTCCAACATCTAACAATTATTTTCATTATCGAGTCATCATTTATAGCCTACGAATGTCGTTATCAGTGGCTACAGCTAATTTCCCCGCTGATTTGTTTGAATGATAAAGCCTCCTTATTCGGCACAGATCTTCTGCGGAAAGGATTACTTTTCTCTGTTCAAGTTTGGATTTGATATCTTACATGACAAGAGATACAATGATTGAGATCTATCAAGCCAAGAAAAGCCTGTTGCATATTAGCAAAGGGTGTGATAACAGCTGTCAACTTCCAGGGCGGTTTGATAAGACACGACAGGTCGATTCGAAAAATGAGGCCAACGTTCACCAGAATGGATCGAGACTTGTTCATTTTGCTTGAGGGAAATACGAGACCGTCGCTGTGCTTGATTTGCAATAATCTCTTAATAAAATAGAATATGTCTTTATTGTCATTGTACAAGTGCAACGAAATTGAAATGCAATCCTTAAAAGTGCAAGAAAACAATAATAATAAATAATTGCAGGCTTCTAAAAACACACACAAAACATTCACATTCTGCAGGTATTGCACCATTCATATGGATTTTGCACAGTGAGTATTTACAAAATGCCACTTAAACATGCCCATTTGAAAACTGAACCAAATGAAGTTGTGATATCAAGACTTCAGCAGAATATTTGTAATATCAAAGATTTTCAACGATGCATACAGAGAAGAAGTGTCTAATACACACTTGGACCGGTGTCTCTTCCTAACCTCAAGTTGAAGGGCTTGGTTAAAGAACAGCAGAGTAATTTCTCCCATAAATTTGATTGTAAAGTCATTAAGGGAAACTCTAAGACTTGTATTTAAGTTCTCCTGTACTAGATGAAAGAGTGACTGCCTCTCATTACTTACTGGCCTTTGCTGTGTGATTTGAGGCCTCTGCACTTTTCTTTAGGCCATATTGAAAACCTGCTTTACAGCTTACTAACATCAAATACACCAGCTTTGATGTTTACATTTGTCTACTTCTCTTGCATTTATATGACTTGTCACAAATTGACCAAAACAAACTTAGACATGCAGGTACATCTCTGATACATCTCAGCATAAAAGTGCCTTTCTACAGCAGATACAAGCAGTGTAAGCCGTATTCATGTGCCCATGCATACGGTGCCTGAACGAGTATTTCATACTCCTCCAGCAAACATGAGCTGCCTCAGAGCTTCCCCACCGCGACAGTGACAGAAAGGTAATTTGCACATCTCCAGTCTATTATTAAGGATGCCTGTTGAAGCAGAGGTGGCTCAGCTTCCTCCTGCCTGCTCCAGCAGTTCAGGTTAAGTGGAGGTTAGAGAAGATGAGAGCAGTGGGTTGAATTAAAAAGAGGCCACAGAATTTGACCTGCTGCCTGCTGTGCGGAGCGGCTAACTGTCTGACAGTCTGACAGACTGTCGGCGCAAGCTGAGTAGCACGCATGTGCTGACAAATGCCTGACAGACTTGTGCAAAGGTGTTTACGCAAAAGTGTTTGGTTTCCCTGACCAAGTTTAATTGAACGGGCAGCGCAACATCACCAAATGTGTTAGTTAGTTAGTTATCTCAGATATTTCAAGTATTACATAGTCCTACCAATAAGATCTGACAACAGGCAGTTCAGATTTTGGCCTTACATGTTTAAAATAATCTTAATCAAGTTTAAAACAACAGTCAGTGTATTTTGCCATGTTTTCAAGACAGATGTACTGGATGGATACAGGTGGAGCTGCCCATATATTTCCGAGGGTTCATTTGAAAGCAGCAGAAGTTGTAAGCTGGACACAATACATTGTTTTATGAATATAAATCAAGATTTGCAATATGATGTTATTGTATAATCTCTAATTATTTGTTGTCATCCTGATAGATGGAGACTAGAGTTTTGATTTAACACCTACATTTGAGCCCAACCTCACAACCACTGAACAAACAGGGAGTCAGGTTTAGACTGTGCTGCTGAACTAATCTAATAACGTTTAGCATGCTATGTGGTTAAATGCACTGTTCAAAAGCAGTTAGTTCACATTCTACATTTGAGGTTGAACAAAATACATACAAATGCACATCATGAATCTTTTGTTTTTAATTGACCTCTTTCCTGATCTTTGCTGGCTAGAGAAGATGTGTTTTCTTGAGATGCCCCTTGGCACCATTAGACATCTAAAAGTTTCTACTGCAGATAAGGTATTGCAGTGTAGGACAGCTAGCTTCCCCTCCCCATGAAAGGCAATCAGTGCAGCACTTTTCACTATGAAATATAGTTTTACTTCTTTTGGTTGTCTCTCATCTCGTGTGTTCAGGACTGGGAGGGATTTCCATGGCTTGTTTTGTTAAGAGCACAGTGATGTATGTGTTGTAGAGCGTGTTGCGTTGCTATGACATCCAGAAACGTTGAACTGTCCTAGCTGCGTTATAACTGCACTTGTAATGAGGTTTTCTTATAAAGTAACTTAAATGTTGTTCGCTTTTAATACTTTTAAAACTGTAATATGAGGATGTTGTTCTTATGCGTCAAAACATTATTAAAATTGTACAGTGGAAGAAAAACTGGCCTAAACCTTGTGGTGCCCTTTGCTCTTCCGCGAGGCACCCCCGGGTGCTGCAACTCTTGCTTTGTTAAGCACAGTGCAGGAGTGAAAATTACTAAACTTATTTAAAGCCTAAATTTTTACCTTGATAGCTTCCGTGTGGATCCAACCGGAGCACCGACCTCCTGTTTGTTATTCAGGTTAAAGTGGGAAAAAGCAGCGACCGTCAGGGTGAAACAGTCCGTGGAGGGAAGCACAGCCAGAGGAGAAGGCGATGAATCGGCCTGTCAAAGCGGCAGAAATATTTGGGCGATATCAATGACGTCATGATATTATTGTGCATCCCTAATAAATTGTCATGTCCAATACAGCCTGAGCAGTTCAAAGGGGGGTGAGGCCTACATGGTAAAAAAAGATCCAGGCAGCACAGCCAGGTTCAACCAACACAGACTTCACAAAATCATGTTGAAATGTAGGTGAGGCATTATCCACATACATACAGTGCATATGTTTCCACAGGTCAGGTTCTATTGCCGGTGGATTTTTGCCCCACTAACTGGATGTGATCAGGTCTGTTAGAAGTCCAGAAGATAAAGCGTGCTCTTGAAAGGAAAATTGGCAAAGATTCACAACGCTGTCACACAGAAATGAGAATCATACAGGCTTCTGTACACTCGAGGCTACATTTATGAGCCACACACTGTAGGCCGGATTACTGCACATTCATCACTGCAGGACCTTGTGCATTTCGCCTCTTACACACGTACGGCACCCTCAGTGACTCACACACTCACACACACACACACACACACACACACACACACACACACACACACACACACACACACACACACACACTTATATATACTGCTTTTAGAGCCAGTAGAAGGTCAGTTGGCGACAGTCTGGTCTTATTAATGAGCAGGGCTCAAAGTAAACAAGGACATCTATGTAGAACATCTCGGGACAACGAGAAATCCCAGCAGAAATATATTGTAAGAACATCTTTTAATTTCTCATTTCTGCCTCAGAAGCTGCAGATCGTCAAACCACAGTTTTCTCAACAAATTATCACTCTAGAACAAACTGGTTTTCTGAATAAATACCCCCAGTGCGTGTGTCTGATTTTGAATTCCCCGGCTGTCTGCTTGTGATGTATTCCTGCCCCACAGTCACAATGCAAATCAGATATTTGTTTGACCCCTCTGGCCTTTCAGGGCTCCCACAGGCCTTAAAAAACATTGAAAGTCTGACATTTAGTGATAAATAAGCGATAAATAAACGCAGCCTTGATGCTTTATTCATTTGCTTTTTATCCATTCAAATCCTTTTTAAGAACACATGTTGGTTATAATTAGGGCTGCAAGTGTGCTGAGACAGGATCGGACCCTGATGACGTAATTCAGCGGAATAAGCTGATATTGTCATAGTAGCACATTGGGAGGAAAAACCTGTAGCTTTTCCACTACTCACTGACGCAATGTTAATCACGCAGTCACTTGATGAATAATAACTCTTTGAATGAATGGTTTCTCCTTCAGCAGTTTACTCCATGATGAAGTGTGAGAAGAATAGAAGGAGTTGGCATGTTTCTCATCACTAAAATAAAATTCCAGGAAGTGGGCCAAAAACTAGACGAATAAAGTCATTGAAACGTCCCAGATTCTGATGCCTCAGTACAATCGTCTGTAAGGTCTGGTCCCTGCTTTACCTTGGCGCTCCAGCGGTGTCGAACTGTTTGACCTGCAGCTCCCTGTCTGTTTCCTCTTGGTTCCTAAGTTGAATGTGAGTTTAGCCTGTGGTTCTGTGAAAAATCTCTCCTTTGACATTGTGTGGGAGAGAGGGAACGATGTTTCATGCCAATAGCAGGCAATGATTTGAGGGCGCTCGAGAGCCTCAGGGCTGCACCTACAGGAAAGCGAGAATCCAAAGTGCACAGAAACAAAACTGAAATTGAACGGATTTAGGCTGCCTTCACAAAAAAAACCCCCAAAATACACCATTGCACCACACATGCATGAGGGTTTAAAGAAAAAAAAGAGCCTCCTCAAGGCACATTTTGGATGTCGGGAGTCATTTCAGGCTGCAGTGAGTTTCCTCATATGACTGCAAACAAGTGAGGGAAATGTGGGCTCTCTGCAATTAAGAAAATCGCATCAACTCTATGAATCCTGTGAGGTTAAGAGCAATTAGAGAGTCTGGGAGAGCAGGATTAAGACAGTTTAGCATGGTTTATGATAACAGTTGTGAGAGTTCATTAGAGTTTATTACGCTGCTGTATTTTCTGTGTATTGTATCTTTGTGAGGATGACCTCTGAGGACCTGACGAGTTTTGTTTTGCCTAAAGCGTCTTTCATGATCATGAAAAGGGAAGTCATGATGTGGATGTAAGAAGATTGCTTTCTTGAGATCCCAAAATGATTTCTGAGTCACTCACAAACACTTGACGCTAAGCTGCCAAAACGTTTGCTCATAATTGCAAAATTATATTTTTTAGAACATAATTCCGGTCTATTACAACTTAAATGAAGTAGAATGGTTAACTGCCTATTATGAGACCAAGGTGCTGCTTCCACTTTGGCCTACAGTACTTGCCGTAGATTATGTTTCCACGTCCCTCAGATGTAGCCTGTAGGAGCCATGTTTTTGATTTGGGTTAAATGTAATGCTCCTCCCAAACATTAGGGAGTACAAGGTAAAGGCCCGGCTGGGCACAGCTTATTTAAGATCATGCCACTGATCACAGGTGTTACAGATGGAAGGAGGCAGACAGTTTTTGACCGTGCTTGTGTATGTTGGGCTATATTTGTTTAGTTTTATAAGAACAGCTTATGTAAAGTGATGGACAATGCATAACACAGACATTTGGTAAGAAAATAAATGCAGTATATGAGAATCTACTGGAAAAGACTGCATAGCCTATCATTCATGTTGAGTGCACGTCTAAACAATTACCACCATTGGCAGCCAGTAGTGGCTAAAGTGAAGGGCTTAGTCACTACATAGCCCTTTTTCCTTTGTATCAAGTTTCGTCTTCTTTTTATCTTTGAAAGTTTGTTGGGTTTATAGATGAAACTGTATCTTCATATCGGCGTATATTTTGGTATTGAGATTTTTTTGTAATTCTTTAAAGTTATATTGCAGCATTTTATGTATATTTGATCCTTTTTCTTAATACAAGTTATATATATATATGTACATGTTTTTTGTTCAGTTATTTATTTATTGTTATTGATAAACATTAAATTCCCAGTGAATTTGACTGTTTCAGTGCACTGATGTCACTTTGTACACTGTATAATATATTTTATATTTTTGTCACAAGAGGTGACCACGTTTGATAGATAATTGTAAAAAAAAGTGTATTCATGTATATATTCTGTATAAATACATATATCAGCCGATATATCGATATTGGAATTTTTTTCAGCCCAAAATCCAGTAACTGTCGCCTAATTATAACCAACACTTTGTGTGTGCTCCCTTTCCTTTTTACCTTCTTTTTAGATTAGGTTAGCTAGTGTTGCAGGTGGACAATATTATAGTATTGTGCTTATATCACAGCATGGCTCCGATGTGTTATGTCTACAGAGGCTGCACATAGTGATGTGAGGGTAATGATTGTGATGTGTCAGTACCTGATGCAGTTTCACCGAGCTGTGGGCTAGCTGTGCTGCACTGCTAGACTAGGAAATGAGATTTTATCTTTAATGTGCTAAGCCTCTGGAAACAAGGGAGACTGAGGGGTGAAAGTCGTTTGCAAAGACAAGTGGAGTAACTTGCTGCAGACTTAAGTCGTTGCTCTTTATCAGTCCGAGCTGATCAGTCTGAGCTGAGCGAGAAAGAAGAAGAAGAAGAAGCAGAAGAAGTAGATGGGAGGAGGATAAAACACCCCGAGAGCAAAAGGCAGAGCGAGAGTGAGGGGGTAAAAGAGGTGTTTGTTCACAGGCTGACTTTGTTGGAGAGTGTTTCCTCTCCAGGTTCCTCACACAAGGCAGACGTTGACTCGCTGCTGGCTGCAGCACAGACTGAGCGCGTGCAGAAGCTGCTCTGTATGCCTGTCAGGGATCTGCTGCCCCAGATCAGTGCAAAGAGCCAAATGAGGGACAGGTGCAGCAGACAGCCTGTGGATACGGAGCAAGGAGTCAGGCTTTTAATTACAGCCACGTGGGTTATGGAGCCGCTTTTTTTTAATGTTCAGATGATTAAGCTAATCCCCGGACACCAATTTAAGGCCTGCTCTGTGCCTTACAGTGCTGAGCTTCACTGAGAATAAGATGCACTCTACTGTTTCATGTTCGGTATACTTAGTTATTTCTTGAGCCGGTCAGTTTTCAACAGCCTGTTTCAAATATGCACATGTCAGTCACTAACCTGAGGTCAGGTATTCATAAAACCAGACTACATCTGTGTGTGTGTGTGTGTGTGTGTGCAAAATCAAACAATGCAGTGTTTGCATTAGTTTTAGGGATATCAGTCAGTTTAATAAGATTTGCAAAATGAACAGTGTCACTCTTAAGAGCTTAGAGCATTTGACCTTTTATCCCATAAGATATAATACAGAGGTAGACAGGAGGAGAGATGGGCATGACATGCTACAAAGGTCCCTAGCTGGAATTTAATTGTGTTGTTGTAGTTTTAGGCTTCACTAGGCTAATGGGAATGGGACCAGGACCAGCCCTGCTCCTGGAACGTTTGTGCCAGTGTGTATTAAATGTGAAAATATTTCACTGGATGAATGAAAATGTTTACCTTTTGGCTTCACTAGATGAAAAGTCAGGGTGTCATCAAAGTCATTAGGAATTCACCCTGTGAGGCTCATGAACGTCTGCGCAAAATGTCACGTCAATCCCTCTAACAGCTGTCGAGATATTTCAGTCTGCACAGGAGTGGTGGGACGAACGACTGTCAAAAATATGGCTAAAAATTTGTATGAGGAAAGCTGAGATATACACAACAAATCTGTGCTTATAGTAGCCATATTAGATCACGCTTCCAGAGCAACCATGTTGATACTGTACAGCTGGACCTGTAAAGGTTGTCAAAGTGACAATACAAAGTAAGTCAGTGGATTTAGAATTAGTCCTTGTTAGCTACTATCTGTGTAAGTCACTTTTTTCTGTCTGAACAACTCTGACCCTTGTACTCATCGTTATCAACTGCTGGTAATCTTGATGAAGTAGGTATTAAAGGTCACCTACTGTTAACTGCTTTTACCATTAGTGTTGCTCATCAGCTGAATCCCTGACCTGTAAAATGTCCCTGATTAACTTACTACTGAGAAAATGTTGTTAGCTGAGGGCTGCTAAATGGACCTGAACTCTTCCTCACTTCAACTTGTCTTCAGTTATATTATTGTCGGCTCTGAGAATGTGTTGCCGTCTTCCTTGTTGAGTTATTGTAACTTATTTCCCTGGTACAGCTGGTTTGCAAACTACTGCACACAAACTTTGTTTAATGATATATAAATGATATAAAAGCACCATTAAAGAGTACACAACTTGTAGATACCTTCAAATGTCCTCTGATTTAATCAGCGGAGTGTTGGCATCCAGGTTTCCAGCCTCACAGTTTTCTCACAGAGCGAGAGAAGGATCAGGGAAACAACTGGATGAGAGAGACAAGAGGAACACCAAACTAAACTTTATGAAGTGACATCAAGTTCTTCAAAAGACTGATGAGGAGGATTTTTGATGTACTTGCCTGTCTTCTTAGGACATTTTCAGACATGCATTTTTTAGTTCAGTTGAATCAGACTCTGGTTGGTTTTCCCCATTATTGCGATTCGTTTGGGTCTGAACACAGTAATCATACTCAACTGTACCGAGACCCTTCAGAGGAGGTGTTCTGCCTCGGGTCCCACACAAATTCCTGAGTGGTTCGTCTGTGGTGCGAGAATGATCCGACCTCAGTCCAACCTAACTACCGCTCGAACTTGCTCTAAACTTGCTAAACAGCTTCTGTGGTGAGATGTGTTCTACATATTGGGATGGGATGACCGAATTTAACAGCTACAAGCAGCTAGCTGGAGAATAAATTGAGGTCCAACCTGGACGAGTGCAACGAAGAACTTTGTATTTGGCCAGAGGAACTTCTGTTCTCTCTCTGTTATATATTCTTACTCCCACCCCAGACACATAGGAGTGAACCTTCTCATGTGGCTCGTAGGGATGAATGTTGGTTTGCTTGAATTTTTCTCTGTATGAAAGGAAATCAAACCAAAGGCAAAACACTCCACTTGTAACAACCCATCCACTGATTCAGACTAAAGCATACACATTGTAGCAAGGGCTTCTTTGTCCACCTTCAATCCCCTCTCAGGGTTGATGGCAATCAAGCAGCTAAAACAGAATATGGTTGTTTTTTTTTTAATAGCAATTTATTACAGTTGATCACATCACCTCACCTATGATTAGTTTATCTTTCTGAAGAGAAACACAGTTTTTCTAGAGAGATTATTCTGTTTTTCTTCTTCCAGTAGTACGCTTTGATGTCTGGTGTGTGTGTATGTGTGTTTCTTTCTTTCTATAGCTCGCACTTTTGGAGTCCACAGCATTTAAAAGGTAGTCTAGTGTGGGCTTTGTGCATATGAGATAAAAGCTCAGTGTGAGTATGTGTACAAAAGACAAAGCAGTATCTTCTCCACATTGCCTGCCCGGCTGCACAGCAGTAAAGATCAGGTGATAAGGCAAACCGCAGTCATGACAGTTTAATCAGCCGAGCATCATGGGAAATGAGAAACAGTTGAAGTGTCCATAGTAGATGAACAATTTAACCCAAGGCAGCTTTTTGCCACTGTTTGTATCCTTCACTCAGCTGTGGTTATTAACACCTGAGAGGCACCTTTGAAGGCTGTGGTGGGTTCACATGCTCGTCGGAAATGTGGTTACTCTCTTTGAGTACTAATTGGAGTCCAGAAATGTTCATATAAGATTATTTGAGAATTATTCATGCTAGAGAAACGTCATTTTTTTACTATTTTGGTTTAATCTACATTAACACTGCAATGTTGTTGTTGTTTTATTTGTTTTTTTTTAAATTATCAATTGATCTGGGTTATTTTTTCCTATTAATGAGTAAATCTTTGCTCCTCAGATGTGAAGAGTTGACGTGCCCTGTTTGTTTAGTATTCCAACACCTGTCATTACCTTTATTTTTTTCTATTTGTCAGATAGTAACGATTAGTTGATTACCTCATAAAAATAATTGCCAAAAAAGAACAAACTATTTTGATAATGGATTAATTGATTAATGAATATTTTTTAAAGAAAAACAAAATCTCAGAATTCAGCTTCTCAAATGTGGATATTTTATTTGGACTGTGATGTAAACATCTAAATTTAACTAAATAAGATATTTGAAGTTGCACCTTTATCTTTGGGAAACGTTGATCAACATTTTCCGTCATCTTCAGACATTTTATAGACCTATTTACTACTCAGTTAATTGAGAATCTAATCAACAGATCGATGATGATGAAAATAATGGTTAGTTGCAGCCATAATAAACTCATTGAACTTGAAGACAAACTATGGATAATGATAACTGGCAATTGGCTGGTATTTTATTTTGAAAAAACAGAACAATAGTAGACGTATAAATAATGAGGTTACAAAGCTCCAGTAACAATTGTAGTATTGATCCCCTGTTCACTCAAACAAACACACCAGATATAACAAGAAGCTATTAAATTGGACCCAAAACAAACATTCTGATGTTACAAAGCTCTCAGAAATAACAGTGGTGAGATTCGGGTAAATTGAGAAGGGTTCAATTTAATGTACATATCCTTAAAACACAACATGTCTTATTTACATTTTGGTTTGTGTATAACAAACAAGATATAATAAATTAATTACTTTGCTGTGCTTTTCTGGAGACAGTCAGGCTAGCTGTTTTACCCTGTTTCCAGTCTTTATGTTAGGCTAAGCTAATTGACACTCAGCTGTAGCTCCATAGTTAATGCACAGATGTTAACGTGCCATCAGTCATCGAATTCAACTTGAAATATTTAAGAGTGTATATTTTGCTGTTTAATCAGTTCATATGAAAGTATTGTATTTATTTATAGACAGATTTTAGGCACAATAGTCTTAGAGTAAAGGCAATTAAACTGTTAATAAAGTAGTATCATAAACATTCTTTATCTGCCATTAACAAGTTGAGAAAGTAATAGAAAAATAACAAAAGAAAACAAACAAAAAAAAGAAAGCTGGGTGTGTCAGCGGGCTGTGCTGCAAACGCTCCCAGTGTTGTTTCATTTTCTGATAACCCAGTATAATCTGTTTTTGTCTCCTTTGCTCCTTTTGTGTGTGAGTGTTAGCGTGGTGATGGAGAGCTCGGCGATTGCTTCGTTCAACTTTCTTTACCCACATCCCCACAGTCCTGATTTCAAACTACCACGTTTCCCCTGACTGAAACCTTTTTCTCTCACCATTAGGCCACTACTGCCCCGCTTCCCTGCGAGGTGTGACGACTGTGTTTCATTTTGACAGATCACGGTGCAATAGATGTTTCCTATAGTTCAGAGAGCTTCAGAGGAAAGGTTTGAACTGAGGTTGTTGTTCTCATTTTATAGTCTTACAGCACTTTTCAGCAGTCGTACTGCAGCCACAGCAGCACTTCTGAACAGCTGTTTGAAGATTGACGCACTGTCTCCAGAAGAAATTGCTGTATTTTTTGCTCTGCTAGACCGTGGCCTTCGTTACCGAGCTACTCGTATGAACAGCAGGTGATGTCACTGTTAGCATTCAGGCTTTGATCATGACACACACATGCGTGCACACACACAGACACACAGGCACACACACACACACACACACACACACACACACACACACACACACACACACACACACACACACACACACACACACACACACACACACACACACACACATTCTCTCCACTATGTTGGATCATAGTCAGGGGAAATCTCCTTTCCTTTTTTTCCCCCTCATCTTGTAAAATATTTTCATAGGCATTGATTAGAGGTGTAAAACGATGCGTGAAAAGACAAGCTGTGTGGGTGAGGAGAAGGTAAATGAAAGGAGCTATAAACGCTGGGATTCAGGAGACTTAAGGAGATGACTCAGGAGATGACTGAGGTGGCATCTGATGCAATGTAGGAACAGTCCAGTTTAATGTCAACAATAACACTGCTGTTACTCAACTGCATAGGATGGGTAAGGGGCTTCTTTATGCAGAGTCACACTGGATAACGCACTTTTGGTCCCGTCACCTTTTAAGCAATTAAACCTGCAGTGCGGAACTTCTACACATATAAATGAACATCTGTTAGATTTTAGCCCTTACCAGATGAGTTCACACCATGCTGATTACACCTGCAGTTAAATCCCTGTTTATTTCACAGCGTACAGAGTTTGTTTTAACGTGTGGTGTCGGTGGCAACACTCACTGGTTAGCTACCTGTTAACTTGAATGGGAATGAAATAATTTCATCATGCAAAACTTCTAAACTTTGTAAATGTTTTCAAACAGAATGGATCAAATTCTGAGAGTGAAATAAGTCATTGCGTGGGGGTTGAGTGACGCTCAAAACAGTTTACCTACCATATTACAGCTGCAACAGTAGGCTACAGCGGAGCAGTGTTTTGTAATTAGCTCACTGCCAGAAGGGGGAGAAATTCCCACAGATGCTGTATTTTAAGACTAATATGCAATTTTTGTTCATTTCATCAGTTAAACAATTTTCATCCAGCATTTATTGATGCCCTTTTCAATCAAATACTCTATCAATACTACTATCTTGGCCTGCATATAGTGATTATTTTCATAATCGATTAATCTGTTTATTATTTTCATCAATTATTCGATTAGCTATTTGGTCCATAAACCGTTTCCCTGAGTCCAAGATGACGTCCTTGAATGTGTTCTTTTATCCTGACAAACAGTCCACATCCCAAAGATATTTTGTGTACAACATCAAAGACTAAATAAGTTAAAACACAGCCAGGACAGTTTGAGTAGATGGCACAAATCATATTGCAATAAATGAATAAAAATGACTATACGTTGAATTTATACAGCAGTTTTCATTCATTTTTAAGTGCTACAGTATTTCATAACAACAAAAAGAAAATAGTAATACAAGTCAAGACTTAAAGGTCTTTCTGAATAGAAAGAATAGTTTAAGAATAGTTTTTTAGGCCTTTTGTATATGAGTCTGGGGTCTGTGCTGCCCTCAGATGGTTAGGAAGGCTGTTCCATGAGCGTGCTGCCGCAGAGCATAAGACTTGATCCCCCATAGTATGGAGCTTAGTAGTGGGGGCCCAGGGGAGCAAGCTGCTGGCGGATCAGAGGGTTTGGGTGGAAGTTTACTGTATGATCAGTTCCTGTAGCTTGGTAGATAGGGGCATACCTGTTGATGGATGTATAAGTCAGTCCTGACGGAGACAGGGAGCCAGTGTAATCAAACCAGAACTGGTGTTATATCAAGGTTCACAAAGATGTAAATCCACTGAAACTGAATCTCCAATGAACTGAATCTGGTCTGATATTTCCAGCCATCAGTGCTGACATGACTGGCCTGTTTTCTGGGCTAAAGAAACCACCAGCTAGATGTTAGCTTCCTTTAGACTCGCTGTGGGGGAAACAAGACGTTGTCCTTGTCTCTGCCTCAGACAGATGAATGTGTTTCATTCGTGTTGTTGGAAAGCATAATGAGAAATGTTGTTGTCTGAACCTCTATTTGTTGCTTTGTTGCATTTATTCCATTGTATGATTTGGCATTCAATTTGAAGAACAGACGCAAGCGGTGTGAAAACTGGAGGTAGACCGCCTCGTGTTACTTATTAATAGCGTGGAAGTAAATAATGGAGGCAACCTGAAATAAACATGCAGTAAATACTGATGTGGTGAGGTTCTGTTGAGTCTGTAAGGTTCATTTTTCAAGCCATTGTTTGCAGAATTGTTGAGCAAATCTACCGTTACTGTGGGGACTTTACCTTTTTCCACATTGCAATCATTTGTACTGTCTGTTATGCTGCCTGAGTTTTGAAGGAAGAAAGTACCTGACGTCTTTATGCTGTCATAAAGTGTCTTATATCGCTTTAAGAAGTAATTTATTTAGAATGTCAGGCTTTTAGGAAATGTGACATGCTGCTAATTGGTGACTCACTTGTGTAGCTGCTTGTGGAAATGTGATTTGCAGTAGTTACTTTCAACTACCGCTGTGTGACTGACACATGTGAATTAAACTCATGTAGAACATGTCATACTGTGAGGAAAAGACTAAATTGCCTCCTCAAGCTGTAGAAAAACTCCACTATACTGCCAGGGCTCTTTTTTCAAGACTGTCCTGACATGAATGTGGACCATCACAAATTTAAAATTATGTTTTCTACATTATCTTTTGTTAAAATCATTAAAAGTGACCTTGGACATAAATAAAACATCATGACTAGGTGATCAATCATCAACTTTTTTATTCATATTCACCTGAAAAGATTAGATTAGAGACTAAATCAGTCACACTAAAACAAACAACTCTCACAAAGTGAGGAAAACAGATGAAATAAGAAGTGCTTTCTAAGAGCAGAACACTTTTAACTGTGGTAAGAAAATTACATAAAATAGATCCTGATAAAAAAACTGTAACGGTCCTCTCTGTCTAAAGAGTACAAATGTCCCTCTCCTTACTCACTTTAATAAACCCAAGTCTCATTCACTGTTTTATCATGTGGTGTTCAACCATATTGAGTTCTGTTGAGACAGCAGGTGGTTGACATCTAGCTACTACATATATGTATGTATATATATATATATATATATATATATATATATATATATATATATATATATATATATATATATATGGGTGCATACTACCACTTAAGAGCATAAAAATGTCATCAATAGGTCAACAAGTTTCTAATTGTATTGGCAGCTGTTCATACTTAGAAAAGCACTCAAAGGAAAAAAAGCAACAACAGATGATATTTCAATGGAGTGAAAGGCGCCCATTCATGTGGAGTATTTTTTCTGTGGGATGAGGGTCAAAGAGGGTCATTCACTGTTTTTAGACCTTTGCTCTGCGTGTGGGTTCGCTAGATGTTTGAGAAGTCAGCAGAAGATGTTCACTGTTTTATTAATCGCTTCCTTCTTGGGGGAACCAAATGTTTCTGGGTAGATGGCATGTGAGGAAAACTGTTTATGTCAGTGTGTATAGATATCTGGAGTAACTGGGGCTATGAACATCATGAATTGCAGTTGAAAGCTCTGAAAAGCTAGTGAGTTGACCTTTGAATTTAGATTATTTTGTTTGAAAGGGTTTCAGGTTTTAATGATAAGAAAAAGAGAAAAACAAACAATTCTCAAGTTGGTTTTATTGATTTCAAAATGTTTTAATAACAGTCAGCTTACGAATATGATTGACTTAACATGTGAATACTACTATTAAGTAACAGATATTTTAACATCTGGACAAAACCAAAACGTTCGGCATGGCTAACCACAAATATGAACTAATCTTTTCAGGGATGTGGCTCCTTTTTGGTTTCTAATCTTGAATCTGATGAGTCATTTCTCCTCCTATTGTCATCGCTCCTTACTGCTCAGGTGAACTGGTGCTTGTCATTAATCTCTGTAGCCAGCATTGATGCGAGGCAGTGGGCTGAAACAAGTTGGTACATTTACACCATGTTATTCCATTATGAAGCGGCTGCTGAATGGGGTCTTTCTAACAGCTTTCAAAGCGTTGCCTCTGCCCACTTTGTTTCACATTATGCTCTCATATTGGACTGTTGTCTGCTGAACCCCCGAGCTATCATCCTGTGGCCTGATTGTCCCCTCACTGACAAATGTTGATAATTGCCTTCCAGCGGAGCTGCAAAAGCTCTCCCTGCTGGGCTCATTGATTCGCTGCTTCTAACCAGTAGCAGGAAGGAGAAACATGCCTCAGGCTCTCTGGCTCTCTGGCTCGGCTCGGTGCGGCACAGCGCAGCACCGTAAAGCCTGGCGCAGCAGGTTGAGTCGGGAGCCGTGGGGAGGTGAATGAAGGGATGCTAGCAGGATTAGGGCCGCTGAGATAACTGATTTGCTGATCATTATGTAAGCCACATCTGTCCTCTGTCCCCTCAGTAGCACCCGGCCGCCCACGCTGAACACAGCCGAACCCCGCAGCAACATGAAGAGACATGGCTCTGAGTTCTGCTCACAGAGAGGAAGCCAGGGGAAATGTGAGGGGGTGGGGGAGTCGAACACAGCCCTGGCTGCTAGTCGCAAAATCACTCAGTGGGTGATGGTGGTAAAGGGGATAATGGTGTTCATATAATGACAGGATGACCAGCCAAGTGCTTTTAAATCCAGTACAAAAGCATGCAGGCACATCATTCACATTTTGACCTGCCTGATTATTTTACGCATCAATTAGTTGACAGCTTTTTTTCAGATTAACTATTGTATACTTTATATCAGAACAACATAACAAACGCCCAAGAAATAGGCTAAACCAGCTCAAATAAGGCAGCTGCAGTTCTCCGTTACATGGACTTTTAATATGGCTTTACTATAGATTATTAATACTGAAGCATCAGTGTGTAAGCAGCATGTTACTGTTGTACCTGCTGGAGGTGGATCTAGTTTCAACTGCTTTATATACAGTTAGGCCATAAATCAGCGTAAAACAGCTGTCAGCAGGTGTTCTGGCTCCTCGCAGGAGACAGAAAGGTTGTTTTCTCTTTCTACTGCAGCACATCTCGACTGTTTCAGTAACAGTAAACAGATGTCTTTGCCTCCTCTGCTTCCCCTCCAAAGTGATGAAAACACACACACACACAAAAAAAAAATCAAAATAACAGATGGAATGAAATAGATGAAATCTTTTGTGTATTATTATTTCTCAGTGGAGAAATCTGTCTGTTGTATCTCTTGGCTCTCTACAAGGGCAGCAGCCTGCAGCCCTGGAAGAATTCAGTGCCATGCCTGGGAACGATGGGGCTGATTCTGTCTATCACTGTATTTTTGACTCAGTTGAAGTACATTTTCTGGCTTTGCATTGGATCCATTGGATGTGGGACGATGGGAGACGTTTGGTGTCTAGCGACAGGAAGCTGCTTTTTGAGCTGGCAGCATCACATCTCAGCACTTAACGGCCACCGTACAGTATTCCTCTGCTTCCTCTCCCTCAGACATGATAATAAGGAGCTTATTTGAACAGCACTTTGCTCAGATGGGTTTGGATGGGAGCCAGTGGAGGCTGTGATCATGGCAGCGCCAACACAGTTGTAAATTACCACAGAAGCCCCCGTACACATCCATCACACTATGTCTCGTGTTAAAATGCAATTTAAATGGCGTGGTGTAATTTCTCCTCTCTTCAGTACAGTTGGCTAAGTTGCATCCAGCATGTTAACATACGTTGCTTCATACACATGTGTCTAAGATCCAGTTTTGGTGCTACTTTATTCTTCTCAATATTGAAAAATGTCAAACAAAGTCTCATGAATCCTGAAAAAAACATATTTAATAGAGTGCATGCTGTTTGTTTGGCAGCAGACTGATTTAGGCGTGGAAGGGGGCTGGTTGGCATTGATGACAGTTGAGATAAACATTGACTCACAGTTTTTTTTACTGCAGAATAAACATCCTGCAAAGGGTGAAACCGTTCACACAACAAAAAGTCTCAAAATTGCCAGTTTTTTCCTTTTTTGCTCGTTTATGTGTCATGCATCTAAGAATTAAGCACAGTTCTATGACCGCAGAAGGCAAAGAAGCAGCCATCTGTCGTGGCCTTTGTTAGGGGTTTGATTCTTTGGGAATCTCATGTGTAGGAGTACTGCACTTGGAAATGAATATTTTGCACTTGTAAAATTATGAGGGCCTATTCTTTAATCTGAAGGTCGTGAACTTTGAATACAAACACAGTGACTTGTTGATAAATCAAGATATTTATTGAACTACCAACGGATAGCATTGAAGCTTCAACAACTTATCATACACACATATATACAAATAAGAAAGTATCAATGGTGAAAATGAAATGTTATGTTGGAAATATGTACGTTATTGCCAACTGAATGAATGAATGAATGACTGAATGGCACTCAGTCAAAATCAAATCAAAAGCGCAATGAGAGGGCCAAGACTAAAAATCCAATAAAAATATTAATATATTAGGATCTACCTCTTTTGCATCAACTCTGACATAATGAATGACAGATTGTTATTTTCCTGCTGTTTCTCTGGCAATGGATGGCTGATGTTGAGGCAAACTTCCTGGAGAGTGGCCGAACATGTTGAGGCAGACTCAGTGAGCCTGGGGTTGCCAGTGTGACAGCCAGATGAGAACCGCCGCGGGTTCAGTGAAGCACTTTGGTTCAGCGCCTCCCCAGGAGAGTGAATCCAATGCTGGATGGTCTCAGACTTAGCTGAGGCCACACAGCAAACACCTAGCAGGGGTGTGTGTTCCAGTCCTGATATGTTTATTGGCTGGCTGCAAAGTTTGATGTTGAAACTCTTAGTAAGTCCTTGGAAAAGTCAAGATAAAAAAAGATATTACAAAAATAATAGATATTCAAATGACAAACAGCGTGTGATAGCTAAAGTGATGCTTGGCTTGTGGCCTTAGGCGTCTAGTTTAGAGTGTCTTTCTGGGGCCTTCATCTCTCAAGGAAATAAAAAAAAGACAACGAATGGGCTGTAACAACTGACAAGGCTGGGAGAAAAAGGAAGAAGCAGCAGACAGAGAGTTTTTATAGTCAAGTCTTTTGGATGAAAGAGGATCTTTGGCGCTCTTTTGAGGGAATGCCTCAATTACTAATTACTTTGATTGATTGTGTTAAGAGAAAACTGGCCTTCAACTACAGAAGGGAATACTTTTAATCCTCTCATCATTTCTGTCATCAGTGTTGACATATTATGAAAACCAGTGGGAAAACACCAAGAAACAGCAATATTTATCAACCAAGTAATGTGATCCTAGCAATCAAACAATACACTTTGGTGGTTCATATCAAATTGAAACTGTTATGCTCGTATATAAATATCTTTAAAAAAATGTTACTGAAATGGTCACTTGCTGGCAATGTGGTACATTAACAGATTTTCCATTTCATTTGATCCCAAAATAATTAAATTATTTTGAAACACAATAAATGATAACACTGTTCAGACAAGTCGAGATACATGTTTCTACACATCTCGGTAGACAGTTCTGACCCTTTCAGACATTCATTGTGAATAAAACGAGAGGAAGAGTGAGAGAGATTCCCAGAAATAAATGTGAGGCCCCTTTTATAAATGTATCACTCCAGAGATAGTGTGAGCTCACAGAGGAAGCAAGGGACATTGCATCCACTCATCTGTGGAATGAGGGGAACCCCAGGCCGCTGCGGACTGTTTACATAAAGTTGATGATTCCAAAACTCTCAATTTCCTTCATGGAAGGCTGCCATTTTTAGTTCTGTTCAATGTTATCTGGACATTGTAATGGAGTGAAACATAAAAAAAAAAAGTTTGTCTCTGAAGGGATTCTTTCCATAATGTTGTCAGGCGCTTATAACGACAATCTAAGTCTGTCATTGGCAAAAACGAAACATTTTTGTGAACGTATTGATGGAGTGCAATTGCAATTATTAATTAATTAGCCCCCTAACCCAAAGGATTGCATTGTAGCCCGTTGCTCAATGCTGGGCCAAACTGTTGTCCTCATTAATCTTTTAGATACAAAATAATGGGAAAACATGGTCCAAGTTGAAAAAGACTGGTTTCCCTTTGACCAACATTTAGAGAATATATTGTTGACATGTGTGAATTGGTTCAGAATTGTAGGCGATAGAAATCATGATTCTGATGTGAATTGATTTTTTTACCCACACCTACCACCTACCTTTGTCCAGTTCTCTGTCTGGTATCTCTGGTCGCAGCAGAACTGTGGATAATGACTCCTGTTGGGAGATGAGTGGCTGTGTGGCAGCCGTGCTGGGCCCCACTTCTAGGGAGGTCTCAACGCCTCAGGCTCCACTCAGAGATCCTCAACTTCAGCAGCAAAGAGCAATAGAGTTAGAGCTCAGGGGACAGTCGGACGTTTGGAATAGATCCACAGTAAAAACTCCAAACTGGCTTTTCTATAATTTAATACTACTATTTAATACAGTAATTAAGTCGCTGCAGGTAAATGTTTTTTCAGTGGCATCGAAAAGGTTGTTTCCTTTGTCTTTTGCCTCAGATTTTACTGCATATGTTTTAGTGTGTTTTGGCTGGACTGCAGGGGCCAGCCCTGTAAATGCAAAAGTCTGTGACTGAGTGATGAAGTTACAACAGTAGATGGCCAACTGTCGAAGTATGACCAATGGTATAACAACATCAGTTGCCTTGGTTAAGTGTTGCCACTTCCTGTAATTTGAAATGACAAATTAAAAGCCCTCTAGTGTTTCATAAACAGTCCAGCCATACACTAGGTTTTGACCTAGTCTTGCTCCTTTTATATCATCATACCTTCAGGATGATATTTATCTAAAAACAAAGAATTTTTTGGCCTGGTCCCAGTTACAGTTCTTGGGTAGCCAAAACTTTGGGGAATGGTGCATCCAACTGCTGCGTAACATTCTCAAAACTGAAATAACTAATGTCACCAAAGATTTGTCAGAAAACCACTATTTGTGTTTTTGGTGTGTTTGCCTAATTTGTTTTACATTTGGATCAGCTTGTTGGAGCTGTAATTGGTGCAGGTGTAGGCTGGTGTTGGCTACACTGGTACCATGGCTATTTTTAGAAAGCGAGCGTTGGTCGCTTATGTTTCTGTGTGATGAGCCAGGACAGCCAGGACAAATTGACTTGTCTGCGAGGTGGTTGAGGAGAGGAAGAGGTGGATGAGGGGGAGGGGCAGAGGGTGAGGTGGAACAGGAAATGCAGGTAATTGTGTCTCTGGGGGTCGAGGTGGATCTGTCTGTGATCTGACAGAACAGGCAGGGGAAGAAAAAAAGAACAGAAAAAGGCTTACTCTTCTCACTCCAAGCTACTGGCGGCTCTCAGCAGGAGGAGAGGAAACAGAAAGGGGAAGTATTGACCTAAGGCGGTGTGATTCGTCCTCCTCAGAGAGTGAATGGGCAGTTCTGTTCTTATCAGACACACAGCACTTCTAGTAATACCAGCCATTCCTCTACTCTGAACAAAAGCAGTCCAAAGTCCTGGGTTTATCTTCATTTTGTTTGCCAGGTGTGAAAATGCATGCTCCATGAAATCCAGGCAGCTACAGCTAAGTGTGAAATGAACTTTTTTTTCCTCAACAGAAACCATTAAAAGTTTTTAGGCACTCAAGAACCTTTCCTGCCTTTTGACTGCAGAAATCTCATTGTGGTTTCTAGGTTATGGGTCTTACCCATGAAAAATGTCGCTCCAACTAGGGTTTTAGTGGGGCAGTATTGAACATTAAAACCCAAGCCTCGAGACTGCATGATATTGTGTACAACAACAGCAGGGCTTTGAATAGGATTTTTTTCTGTAATGTTTCAGTGTGGTTGTGTACTAAAGCAAACAAATGACCAGAAAACATACATCGGCCTTGCTATGTTTTCCAATCTTTTCTTTCCACCTCTGGACATCTCTAGGGCTGCAACTACATCTCAAATTATCTCAATGTACCACATCCTCAATTTTTCTATATTACTACACAAGGCCACTTCCAAAAAAATTTGAACTCCCTTGTTATTTTAGAAGGTGACTCCAGACTTCAGACTACAACTGTATATAATATAAAAAACTGCATCTTTCAATACCTGTTACCCACCTCAGTACATAAAAATCACAAAAACAAAACATAAATCCTTCTGCAGTGCATTACAAGTGTGCTGTTTTCACATAGCAGCTTGAAGACAGGACACCTCCTGAATCTGGCAAACATCAAAAACAAAACAGACAATAGGACAGCAACAGTAAATACTAAATAGCATCAAACTGCACCTTATAAAATAGTTCATATAGTGCATATAATATCAACATTTTAACATGAAATAAAATTGCAAAGTGTCACAATGTGCATGTTGTTCAGTTTGTGCTTCCCAGTAAATATCATTACATCCAAAATGTGCCCAAATGTCCGCTTTCAAAAAACTGTTTTGTCACTTACTGCTGATCTCTGCCTCCATTCACCACATTTCCCAACATGTACAAGTAACGCTAGTGTAAAGTTTGCACACAATTTATTGCAAGAGAGCGATATTGCCTCCGGAAGGTAACTAATTTTACAACTTTATCGTCAAGCCGAGGCGGGAAAATCAAGGATCAACATTAATAGAGTGTAATTTTGTGTAGGCTGATCATCACAATAAAGTGTGTTAATTAGAAATGAATGGTAGGGTCTTAATTCATTTTTATTTTTATTTTTATTTTTAAATGTAGGCCTTATTATATTTCCTATCTCATTTATGTTCTGTCATTTATTTACATGGCAATACATTTCTGACAAATTAACAAAATAAAAATGCATGCTTTGTTGTTCCACAAAATGACTTGGTGACAGATATAGAATAGATACAAACAAATCAGCTACCCACAATGTGTGATGCAGTTGTCAATTCCACACCTCAGGGCTTCATTCAAGCCTAAATGCTGAAGCTGTCAGGCAGCAGGCAAGAAAATGAATTTGTAAAGGAGAGGAAGAGAAAAAAAATCCCTTGTATTACTCTCCAGAGCTCTTATTTTTCTCCCTTTCTTTCACCGGCACCTTTAAGGTGATCATTCATGGGTGACAGCAATATTACCTGGGCACTGCTCCTCTAAAAATGAAAGACCACTCTGGAAACTTTGTGGGAGCCAGCTAGTACTAGCACCTGATGTCTACCTGCATGGCACTGCTGCCTCAGCACAGATGGTCTGAATGCAGCTGAAGCGAAGCCAAGCACGGCATTTTGTTCATCTTACTAGCCAGACAGGTCAAATAATTATTATTATTTTTTTAATTTAAAAAAAATCACAACTTCAATTACCAGGCTTCCATGAATAAAAACCTCAGCATCACACCCTTGACATACATGACAGACAGCTGAGGATGCATAGTGAAAGAATAGCAGATAAACAACAGTGAGGAGATGAGCTGCCAAATACTCTACTCTACTGAACTCAACTGTACTTAATTCAACTTTATTTATATAGTACCTTCATACCAACATGCAGTCTAAATTGCTTCACATAGCAATATTTAAATAACTAAAATCTAAACAGCAACAAATAAAGACAAGACTGACATTATAATAATAAAGCAATACAATGTTGAAAAAAAAAGTCAATAAAATGAAATAAACACCAGGCATGAAAATAATATTGAGAAATATGTATTCAAATTTAAAAACTAAGGCTATCACATTACTCTAAATTAAAAGCAATATTTTTTAATTTCCTTTTCACAATACTGACAGAGACTTTCTAATATCCAGAGGCAGCGCAGTCCATAAAAATAGAGGGCTCACCGGTACTTTTATGGGACACATAAGGAACATTTAAAAGAGAAGAGGTGGAGGACCTCAGTGATCTGTCTGGAACATAAAATGAAATAAAATATCTGATGTAGGGAGGAGCGAGGTCATTTGAAGCTTTATAAACAAGTATACAAAGTTAAAAGTCAATTCTGAAAGATACAGGTAGCCAGTAATGTAACTTAGTTAAGACTCTGGCTGTAGCTTTTAGGTAGTCCAGTAACAAGGAAAATGCAATAGTCTAAACAGATAATAAAGACAAGAATCATCATGTCAGCATCTCCCTGAGTTAAAAGGTCTGACTTTGACAATATTTCTAAGATGAAAATAGAATGTTTTGATAACCTTGTGAAAATGTTAACTAAAATTTAAATCATTCCCAATGTTTGCTTGCAATCAATGCAAGCAAACATTGATTGCACTTTTTCTCTTGCTGCTTTGGGCCCTATTAATATAATTTCTTTTTTTGTTCCTCATTTAGTTTTTACCCATCCATATATTAATGTCAATGAGACAGGCAATGAGAACATGCAGTGCACTGGGGTCAGTTGGTGAGACAAATATATCATTGTGTATCATCAGTTACTGATGTGGTGATGGTGAATTAGGTTTCCAAGTGGGAGCTTAAATAATGAAAACAAAATTGGTGCTTCCTCGAGGAATACCATATTCAATACCACAAGTCTTGAAACATAAACACCCGGGCTGACAAAAACTGTCTGCCAGTTAAATAAGACTGAAACTGAGCTAAATCACTGTCAGAGAGACCCAGACATTTCCCAAGTCTGTCAATTACTATTTCATGGTCGATTATATCAAATGATGCACTGAGGTCTAAGAGAAGAAGGACAGCCGTGTTGTTTACATCCACAATAATTCACAGGTTATTTACAACTTTCAGTAGGGCTGTCTCTGTGCTGTAGTTTGCTCGATCACAAGTTCTGAGTTTATCTAAAATGTTGTTGGTTAGATGAATTTGTTGATTAAAAACAATTTTCCCATGAAGGTTTACCCAGGAAAGGTTGATTAGAAATGGGTCTCTAATTGTTTAGCTCAGAGTAATCATGGATTTTACCATCTAAGTGATGAAAGCTGTGGAGAACAGACATCGTGTTATATCTTGATGACAGTTAGTTTGAATGTCTGCATTTACAATGCTAGCCCTAATATAAATTATTTTTCTCTCAAAAAAAAAAAAAGAAGCAAATTCTTCACTTTTAACAGTTGACTCAATATGAAGATTGAGAGCAGGTGATAGATTTAGAAGACTCTCAATTGTGTAAAAAAACACTTTGTTTTTCTGAAATAATCTTTCCTGATTGTATTATTTTAAATTTTAATTTGATGTTTCAAATTGTCAAAGTGAACATGTGGTTTGCACAACCTTTAACTTTAAGAATTAATGAAAGAACCGTGTGCCTGATGGAGAAAGCGCCTTGGTTCGTGTCTCCAGCATGTTGGTGCTGTATTTCTGCATAATGTCCCACAACAGCTGCTGAGAGCCTAAACCCACAGCAGCAGCACCAATCCTACCCTATCTGACTGAATAGCAAACATAATCTGCTGTTGGGCAGATTAACAGAGGACCACAGCAGCATGGAAATGAGGTTAAACTGCCAGCGTTTCAGAGAGGCTCGTCGTAATCTGCAAATCCCTCCATCGAGGTCACCAGGAGGAAAACTGATGGACCACTGACTGACTGCGATTTCAGTGCCTTCCACATTGTCCTAAATAAGGTGTTAAACAAATATCAACCTGAAATTGTCAAGTGACTCAACGATGCTGTCCCATCTATTGAAATTGTACTGGGACACCTTCTCTCATAGTCACATAAATCCAGTAGTTAATTTGTTTCATATGGTATTTTAAATTGCTATTACTTGTGAAAGTTGTTACTTGCAAACAGTTAACACTCACTTATGAATCATGGAATTAGGAACAAACTGAAAGCATCTACAATATTTCATGTTAATGTATAAAATTACTGTGTAATGCCAGAGGTGTTGCTTATCTTAGAGAGACTTATCAACGACTCTGCAGCTCCCCTCGGCTTAACAGCTGTTAAATAGTGAGTTTCAGCTCAGTGTTTTTTACTTCACTGTTTTGGTTCATTCTCAGGGCCTTCATAGCATTGTTTTCGGCAGCGGCAAGCAGCTGTTTTTTAGAGGAGAAGCTCTAAAAACCCACTGTAAACCTGCTCAGCACCAAACATCAAACAGACACTGTTAGCGATTAGCTGGTGAACACAGTGGAGCGCTTAGCAGCTAAAGAGCCAGATATTTCCCTCAGGAGTTGGTAGAAAGCAAAAACAGAGCTGAAAGAGAGTGAATATTGGACTTACATTCACCAAGTGGACAGAAACACAACTCCAAATGAATGATAATGTTGTTTTGTAATTGCTGGATGTGGGAATAAGCAACTGTTTGCTAACCAGTCCAGCATATCCGCTTAAAAGGTTCATGTATATGAGTAATGTGTTCAGAACTTGTTTATGCTGTCCACAAGTGAAAAAAATAATCAGTTAATATTAGTAAAAAATACTCCTAAGTACCATGACAGAGAAAATAATGGACTTGTCTCCACCTAGTCTTTTATTTTCATGTAACATATCATCTTGTTGTTTGTGAATTTAGGCAGACTTGACCCACGATATTCACTGCTATTCACTGCTAACTTCCTGGGCAGTAAACCTTGATATTTTAGATTTTGCAAGTTGAGGAAGACTGCCTGGATGCACCATCAGTTATGATCTGTGTGAGGCTAAAAGAGTGGGAGCTTGAAGCAATGTGGGAGGATGTGTAGGTTTAGTGTACTAACCTTCACTACTGCAAAGGCTTTTTTCAGAATACGGGTTGGGCTTTTAAGATGCATCTCTGTTTTGTCACGTGTCACATACAAGACATTTTGGGGCCTGTCAGTGGATGGAGAAAACCCAGCCTTTTTCGGATTGTGGTGTTGTCCCTCCAAAGTCCTATCAGAGTGTTTGTGCTGTGCCTTGAATATTAATAGAGCGGAAAAGTGCCTAGAGTAGAATGAGTTTGTGGCAGCATGGAGCCTCAGCTTTCTGATGATGGTGATTAGAAGAGCAGAGGAAGGCAATACTCTGCCCGGTAGTACAGCAGAGAAATAGATGAGCGTGTTTTGGTGCTGCCTTATTTTCAGCTCAGCTTTGATGCCTCGTCTGAGCTGGCTCATGCTCACGCCTGGTTGTGAATGTGCATACTGGAGCTGGGGTCACCGTGTTAATGCTTCTTGCATTGCATTTGCTACATTGCATTACCACTGAAGTAATTTACGGGCATCCTGCTGAGCTTTCACATTGAACATGTTTTACAGATCACATTGTGTGTACTAAACTAAAAAGAAAAAAAAAAGTAAATTATTGAATCAATAAATAGAAGATTGCCTTCTCAGAGACAGTGAATTGATTTTTTTTTTTTTTGTGGGGGAAAAAAAGTAAACATAAGTAGAAATGGTTTAAACCACTTCCCCTCTGTCCATCTTTACGCTCAGTGTGGTGCAAACATACTCAATCAAAAGTAAATGTGCAGGGTGTAATGTATAGCAAGAGATTCAAGCTGGGACATTATGATTACTGTATGTAGCCTGACATTTTTGAATATTTTCTTTAAATCCTATGAACAATTGCATTAAGATACATTGTATTTGCATCTTTGCAGCTTTTTCAACAGCAGATCAGTTATAAAATAATGCATGGAGGAGTAGTACAAGCAGAAACAGCCACTGTGATGATGATGTTCGATGAGAAGCTGCAGACAACCAGCACAGAGCACAAATAGAAAAAAACCCAATTCGAAATGGAGAGTTCAGAGCAGTGCTAAGAGCTTGCATATGTTTACCACATTATTTGACACTTTGGCCATGTTTTAATATAAACACCCAACATTTAACATTATATATGACTGGAAATAAATCCCCTTTACTGTCTGGAATGAGCTGCTTTAATTCACAGGGTCCAGTTATTGATTTTTGAGACTGTTTAGTAGTTTTCCAAGAATAAGATGAGCATTGGTTGTACTGGTTTTAGCCATGTTAGCGGCATGACTTAAGGAATTACTGTGTCCTTTGGTTCGTTCACAACTTTGATCCAGACATGAAATATCTTAACAACTTAAATTCAAAGTCCCAGAAGATGAAGTCGGAGAGCTTCCAAAAAGGATGGTCAAGTGGCTGTCAAGGAAATGTGTGTTGTGAATTTAAGTGTTTCCATTGCAGAAGTCTTTTGCTTCTCTTACCCCACTTTCATTGCGCACGTGATCATATCCCCCATCTGTTCCTCAAGATTTTTTCGCACACATCTTCTTTTACTGTCTGTCTCAATTACTTTCTTGTGTTTCTTGTGCACGCCCACGTTCTGCTCCCACAGAACTAAACATGTGCACACATTAGCTGAAAAGTTTTCCTCTCTCCTTGTCTTGTTTTTCAAGGTCTTGTTGAGCAGCAAGAAAACCCCCAGAGGAATATCATGGCGACGTGCACTGAAATTTTAATCAGGAGGAAATGGGGCGGCACAATCTCGCTTCTTTTTTAGTATAAATTTGCACAGATGGACTCTTGCTGCATGTCAGGTCACTGTGTGACACACTGAGGGCGTCTGCCTTTGACAGATAGGAGAAGAAGAATGGTAAATGGGGTGAGGGAGGAAGAAGATGAAAACGAGGGAAGGAGGACAGAGAGCTGAAAGAATTTTATTAATATATATTAGGTACGTACACAGCATCTATGTGTCAAAGCGGAGGCTAGTCAGGGTATGAATAACAGGTTACACACAAACACACACACTGACATGTTCACACACCCTCTGATATTTGTGTCAGGTTGACCTAAATAGTTTGATATGCATAAACAGATAATAGAGAAGTGAATATAAAAACTTTCATTGAGGGAGTCTGAGGCCTATTCCTTGGCCATGCTCATTAACTTCCTGGAGTCTTTGCTGGTTGCCTGGCAACTGCTCAGAGCAAACAATCATAATAACAAACGATAATTAGTGAGCTGTAGAGGTGCTGATATTTGGATTTTGTTACCTTTGGACAGGGCCATGCCAGCTGTTTCCCACAGTTTCTAGTTCTTGTGCTAAGCTAAGTTAGCTTGCTGCTGGTGGTAGCTTCAAATTTAGCATCTTTTAATTATCTCGGCAAGAAAGCAAACACTGTAAAAACGAACTTTTTTTAAAAACTCTAAGGCAACTAGCTGGAGTGTCTTTTTGAGTTTACTTTAAGGCTAGCTAGTTGTGTCAACTATATAATGATCAACCTGCTCTTCTACCTGACTCACAGTTTGCCTCCAATCTCAATATCTTTATTCATAGCAAAGCAGAATCTAACATGATGAGTGCTTATTCGTATAGTTAAGTATATTCAAAACAAAATCAGATCTGCAATCTACAGTCAGTGTGTTTATACACGTATAATGTATGCAGCAGTTTTAAGGGTAAGTCTTAGCCCTAACATTGAAAAGACATGTGTTAAGCTGTATTTATACAGCACAAAGTGTTAACAACAGATTTATCATACTGTATTGCACCTTAAGTGTATTCCCTACAGTAACTGTGTTAATGATCCTTCCATTCAGTGGAATTGGCTTTAATCATGTATTACTGCACCTTGCACTTTAATCTAAACTCAAATTTAATCCTTAACCCAAAAACCAGGTCTTAACTCTTAAATTAATACTTTGAAAAAGTAAGAACCAAACAAAATGTCTTTTGTTACAATGTCATTGTATTGTTCTGCAACATGGTCCTCACAAAGCGTGAAGTACAAGAACACGGCAGACACTCACACATGCAACAGTAGTCCTAAAAAAAATCTCTGTGTATATACTGTGAATTAGTTTGTTAGTCAGTGTCATATTCCTCTTAACCAGCAGTCTGATTAATAATTCATGGTATTTCATGCAGTCAGTGGTGCCATTTGTATTTAAAGTGTTTCACTAATTGCCTCCTCCCATCGAGCTAATTATTTCTCCATTGTGCTGTGATCCTGTAATTCACGATGCTGAGTAACTGAAAGTCACAGAGTGTGTTGAATGACTAAGTGTTAGAAAAAACAGCTTCTGCCTTTTGTATGCTGAGCTGCAGTGTGACTGTCTGTATGTGTGTGGTTGTGTGTGTGTGTATAAGGCCTCCGCTGACTTGTGCGTCACAGCATTGATATTCACCTCACAGGGTCGTCAAGCATGAAATAGAAGAGTACACTTTCTGTGGATAAACTCTCAGCAGAAAGCTGTTGGATAGTGAGAGTCTGCTGCTCATCTGACACTGATACTTAAACAATTTTTTATTGCTTTTTATTTATTTGCTGCTTGTGCATGATTTAGCTCATTAACAAAGAAATTATGCATATTTGATGTTAGCATTCCTTAGTGTGTCCTAGGTTGTGGGCTGATGGGGAACGCAAACACATCCAGCACTTGAGATTGTTCTGCAAAAAATGTCACAGAACTCTTTGTACTTTTTGTTTTTTTTCTTCAATGGGAAAAAAAGAAGAAGATATTTTTAGATTCAGTTATAAACTATCTACTTGCAGTGACTTGAATGTTTGCCATCAGTAATCACAATTTCCAGTCAGTGACATTTGATCAGTTGTGTTATTGTCATGGGGTAATGCAGAAGCAAACAGGAACTGTTTAAAAATAAACTCTGCCACGTAGTGCATTCACTGACACTGTGGCACTTGACATTTTTAAATAAGCTACTAAACGCTAACACAAACCTTCTCACTCCAACTTATGACCACATTTGTATGATCACACTGATCATGTCTGCTATATGTTTGGATTTTCTTGTAACTGACTCTCAAATCTCCTTAAAAGCACTTTCCCATGAAGTCACAACTTATCTTGTACCACAAAGTAATGGTCACTGTGATGGATTGTCTGCTGAATCTTCAGCAAGTTTCAAGTCTCTTCAAGTGTAATTTTATAGTGCACTTATATTACTTAAAACCCAATAGCTCCATGGAAATCAATCTAAAAACTTATGATGCTTTTGGATAAGGACTTGCAGAAATGCAATAAATATGCGAGTTTTAGTGTATTGGCAACCTTGCAGAAAAACGACCGGTATGGTCCTTAAAACTGATCTCCAGTGCTGTAAAAAAGCAGGGGTGTGTGACAGCATTCAAGACCTTCTTTGTATGTGCTTGTGTGTATCTACAGGGGGTGAACCGCATGGGGAAGGACACCCAGGTGGGACGAGACGGCGTGCGGAGGAAAGACTGGCACGACAACGACGCAATCAAAAGAGACGCCTCTCGATCCGGTTGGTCCAAAGCTCCTCGTACTCCTCCCTTTTAAAATATTATGCCAAATAATAGACAAGAACATGAAAAAAATGTTCAAAGTTATACAAAACTCACATATAGAAAGATTCCTACATTTAACTCTGCATCTGAATATTTAACAGAGTAAAGGCTCTTCTCTCACTTACTGTTTATTCTTTTTCTGGGTTGTATTGCTCTCCAGCTCTGCAGCTGCGGTGGAAATCTTTGCTGTAACGCACTTCTGAAGTCATAAATTCTACTTATTTGCAGCGATAATCACCAACTCAGTTTTATCTTTTGCTCAGAGAAATCTAAACAGTTTTTGTAAGCATCGAAAACGAGGTTAAATGCGTTTGTCCCTGCAATTATTCATTAAAATCTAAAAAGTTATTTTCCACAATTGTTTCTCTTTTAGAAGGGAAAATGTATCATTTCTACCTAATGAAACGCGTTTGTCTATAAATGATTGATGGTGAGAGTTGTTTTTGCTCTCCAGGTAATCACAGTTCACTCATTCTTCTTTAATGAATCTGCACAATATCAAGCTGCGAAAATATAAAACTGTCTGTAGCAATTCAGCCTTTTAGAGTTCATATTTATTTCACAATTTTTCATCATCAGGGTCCTTGCTCTGAATGCCCAAGCTTTGATTTACACAGAGTGGCGTTGTAATTGAATTTTTTTTATTACTGTTTATTTATTTATGCATCACTTGTGGACATTGTTTTGGGTGCTTTTGTCAGTTATTTTTTTCCTGGTATAATACTTATACTATCCTATTTTTCAGCTAGGTATTCAGCTAGGTAACTTGAAGCATGGATTTTAAGTTGCAATAAGTACTTCCTCATAGGCAAAAAAGTTTCTAATTTCTGCCCTAATGTTTATTATTATGTTTTTATATATAGAACTCATAAATTCTAACTAGTCTTAAATGCTGTTAGAATTCATATTTCTTCTTTTATTTAATGATAGAATTGGCCCTGTTTCTATTTCCATTGACATTGAAGGTCTTGAAACCTGTTTGCCCCCTGACAAACAGAGCAGTGAAACAGTTCATTAGCATTGATTTTTAGTTCTGTGTTGTTTCAGTCTGTGATTTGTGTTCAGTCTCTGTGTAAAAACCTCTGCACCAGCTGTCTGTCTGTGGACAACCTTGAGGCTTTTAATATACTTCTAGAAATAATTGATTAATTTTGATTTTATTCATTATCTTATCCAAATCAGAGTGGGAACCTTTCTGCCTCCAAGCAATTAAAATAAGCAAATGTTTTAAAGAAGGATTTAGACTTCTGATCGTTGCAGTAGAATACCTGTGTCTGTAGATACAGTTTGGCGAAGTTGATAGGTTAGAAATACTGTTGATGTCTTGATAGTGACGTCTGTGTGCGCGCGCGTGTGTGTGTGTGTGTGTGTGTGTGTGTGTGTGTGTGTGTGTGATACAGGTAACGGTGAACAGGGGAAGCCATTCCCCCTGACAGACGCTGACCGGGTCGACCAGGCCTACAGGGAGAACGGCTTCAATATTTATGTCAGTGACAGGATCTCCCTCAACCGCTCCCTCCCTGACATCCGCCATCAAAAGTGAGTTCTGTGTGTGTGTGTTTGTTCAGGTGAGGAGAAGTAGTAAGATTATTTTTTTTAGGTGTGGTGAGTTTAAGATAACAAACCTGGAACAGGACATAATTTAAACAGAATTCAAGAGTTGTAAATAGGATTAATAAAGTAAGTTTAACTCAGCTTTATTAAGGGTTTGCTGGGAGTACATACTATCTTCAGAGTCATAACTTCAAATACATGTTGCTATAACTACACTGGACTATATGTTCATTTGAAGTTAAACTGGAAATATCATTTTCAGTTGCATTCAAAAGAACTTTAAAGAGAGAAATTGTATCATTTTCTAAAGTTCTCTGGTTCCAGCTTCTTATGTGTAAATATTTTCAGTTTTCTTTATTCTTCTGTTATAATAAACTCAATATTTTTTGGGTTATAGACAAAACAAGACATTTCAAGTTACATCTTGTGCTTTGGGAAACAGTGATTGACATTGTTGACCACTTCTTGACATTTTGTAAACCAAATAACTAATTGATTGACCCAGAAAAAAATTGAAGGTTTAATAACCTTCAATTTTTTTTCTGGGTTAATCAATCAGTTAATAAAAATCATTGTTAGTTGCAGACTTATATTCAACCGTGACCCTATAGAGCAGTTTGGTTTGTTTCAGAAAAGACAGAATTGCTGCACTGGGATTTAGGGAATTCTTAAAACTGGTGTAAACTGAATTTAATATGATTTTAGTCAACTATATTTTAGGACTCAAAGATGGACAGTGGAGGTTTTCTCAGTGCAATTCCAACTGGACCATGTTTGGTGATTTTCATTTCAATCTGCCACATCAGTCATTTTTATGTACTGTGCAATAGTGACCAGATGAAAAAACTCTCCTTTCAAATTTCCCCAGTAAAGTGCCTAGTAACCTCAGGCAAAACTGCCATTTTTCTACAAAAAAAGAAAATGTCTGTGTCTGTATGAGCAGCCTGAATGAATAGGGGCAAGAATGGGCCACAGAGGGCCCAAAGACTGCAGGTTTTCATTCCAGCCAAAGACTGCAGCCGGCTATTTCACAGATTGGCACTCCATCAACCGCAGAGGAAAAATGAATCACCTGGTACAGTCTTTCGTTGGATTGAAAATCTGCAGACTCTTTGCTCTTTGTGGCAGATGGTTGTTATTCCTCCCAAAAATAAGGTTGACCATAAGAGGAGAGTGGGACAAGCTTGGGTGCAGGACTAACAGAGAAGGAGACAAAGAAACATATATTTAAACACAGTGTCAGTGTTTAATTGGTAGACCTGTTCATAGGCAGGGTTTGGTCTCAAGCTCTGTAAAAAAACAACTGCTGAATCAAAATGTTCAAATTCTGCCATTTTAATGGTCAATGTTTAAACGCCTGACGGACTTGCTCTGGCAGTCTTTATTCTTGATTTAGACTTTTAAAACACTTTAAAACAACTCTGCTTTTATTATCTATGTCTTCTTAGCGTTCAAAGCAACAGATATGACTTATGTGAGCCACATAATTTGCTATGCTTGTAAAGCACATTTACACTATCAGTCACCCCCCACACACACATACACACACCCTCACCAGTGAAAGGGGTGACAGTGACCAATAGGACAATTTACCCTGACACCAAACCCTACCCCTACTTTGTTTACACCTTTATTTTTCCATGCTGGATCTGTCCCAACTCATTACCACAAGCACTGTTTGGAACAATTGTTCCAATTATCAACCTGCCCAGTCTATTCACTGGAGAGATGTAGCTTTACACAGACAGAAGCCGATTACACACCGCACAGCACCTATGTACTTATAAACCGTGTTCTTGACAGCAATTATCAGTGTCACTGATGTCCCCTTCTGTGGGCAAGGTGTGAAGAACTAATGATAGATGTGTGGCGTTGTTGCACTGAAGCAGCTTTTAGTCTGACTGCAGTGGGGCTGGGGTTTGTTTTGAATGGTTGGGTTTCCTCAGGAAGAACAGGGAAGAGGATAGAGGATGTTCAAATGTTTTACAGCATTGGTCACAGTAAGGGAAAAAACAAAGTCTCCCAAACAAGATGAAATATAACACCCTGCTAATGACCCTTATTGTATTCCACAATATAAAACTGTTGGATAGGATCAGTGACATATTAATGACTTTGCAAATATGTGGTGATAAAGGAAATGCCATGATGTCAATAAAATCCAGAGATTTCATTATCTGGGGATCATGAGTGTAACATGGGAGCACATTTCCTGGCAATCTGTCTGTTATACTATGAGATATATTGTGTGCAGTGTTAACATTGTCGATCTGAAGATGATGCCAGCGGGGAGCTCATGTCCAAAGTAAAAAGGGTTCATCCTGTTCATAGCATGAATGTGCTCAGTCAATGTGATGGCAAACCTCACATTAGGTTTGAATGTTTCTTGTATGTGGTGGAAGGTTTAATTTAAATGAGGCATCGAGCAGAGGATGACAGGTATAACCAAGAGATATTTGAATTCAGCCTTTGGGAATAGGTTATTTTTAGTAAATTTCTTACAGATATGGCTACCAATAGTTGAGATATCTTGCTATAATGATACTCTATCAGTCCTACACTTTGTTTCAGAGTGAAATACCACAATCACAGTGAGTCTGGTAACAGGTAACAGTTTTCACTTGTCTAGCATTTAAGTTGGACATGACAGGATACTTCTAAAACTAATGACTAATGTCCTGTAAACTATAGCGTTACTTTTAGATTAATGCTTATCATTTTATTGGTTATTCTAATATTAAAATCTCACAGGAGAAGCGGGAAGACGTGGATGGACTATGTTACTGAACCTGTTGCCAATGCAACGTGTATAAGCAGACATTTAAGGGCTCCAACTAATGATACATTTCATTATTGATCAGCAGATTATGTTCTCCATTCATTGTTTCATGTGTAAGAAATATCTGGCAATAGTGAAACGTCCTTGTTTTAATTCCCACAAATGAAACCATCTTCATGTCTTGTTCTGTGTATCCAACAATCAAAAATCAACATATATTCATGTTTGACAAAGAAAAGCATGATATCCTTATATCTCAGTAACTGGAAGTAGGGAATGTTTGGTATTTTTGGTTTAAAAATTACTAAAAAAATAAATATTCTGTTATCAATAATAGCTGCCAGTAAAATTTCCTGTCAGAAATTCGATTGATTAATCCAATAATTGTTGCAGCTCAAGGGGGACTATTCTAAGTCTGACAGTGTAGAGCTGACCCTAACAGGCTGTCCACTGTACTGATATATCTACCACAATAAGGCACTATTGTTCAACTTTATACCATCTTTTCTAGCAGAATAAGGTTTTAAAGAACAGACGCTGTAGAGATGTGATGAGCCATATGGATCTGTGGCTGCAGCACAGACTGCTGGGTTTCTTCCAGCTCTCCTCTGACTCATTAAAGAACTAAACACTGAAAATAAACATGCCAGCAACACTATAAATACCGTCTGCTGAACAGCTTCGGACCTGCTGACCTGATTCGTCACAAATCAGCCTTCAGCGCTTTCCCGCTATCTGACAGGAGCCTTTTTGCCTAACCCCACCGTCACTTTCAGGTGGGAAGCTGTTTTAAACGTTTTCTCTCTCAAGGTCTCCTCAGCACATCACAACATACACAAAATGTATTCTTTCAATTATTACCTTTCATATTTATAAAACACCTGCATCCTTTGACCTTATAAAGCATTTTCCATCAAACACATTTTTCCATCCTACATTCATGTAACTAGCATCCATCAGTATTGCAACAAACGTCAAATTAATACTTGGCAGAAAATTCTTTGTACCCTCTGATAGATGTCAAGGGAACACAGTCAAACATGGTGAACTCTGAGGTGGTACGCAATGCAGCAGTGAAGCCGAAGTGGAATGAAATGTAAGACTTTATGATCTCCATGCCTCTTGGCCAGCAGCATTTTCTCTAGAAGATTCTGAAGTTCAATCAAAATGTTTTGTTCATTTTATCACCCCTTTTCTCGAATAGTCCAAAGGAGCACAACGGTAGAAATATCCGGTAATAAAGGTTAACTTTTGCCTGAGTTGTAATGGTAGGGTGATTTTAGATGTGGAGCTATTGGATATAGAAGTTTGCAAAGAAATATGGATCAATTTATGTTTGATTTTGGTTTATTTTGGTTTTACATTTGCACCACTTATTGGCAGTGTTTTGTCTCTGATACTACTAGCTACTTTTCCAACAGTGGCTCTTAAGGAGCTGAAATGGGCAGGTCAATGAACACAATTGAACATAAACAAACATAACAGATTTGGTGTACCATGTGTGTCTTATACAGCTATTGCTCCTCAACGATAATTCTTGATAAGCAGACTCTTGGGTTGATGAGTCACAAAGGGAAGACAGAGGTGTGGTTGGTTGCACTGGATGGTGGAGGGAAACTGGTGTGTCTGTTTGATTGGTCAAAGTGACAGCAGAGTGACAGGTGTGTGACAGACAGGTGCCACATCAATCCCCAGCAGACCCAGGCCTCCCAACAGCATTCATTCATTCATTTCAGTCTCACTTACTGAATGAATGTCGTGATAGAGAGACAAAGAGAGAGAGAGGTAGAGGAAGAGGGAGAAAGTGTCACACAGATAGACAAGCCTGAGGGACTCGGGGATAATTACTGTCTCTACAGATTCCACCCTGACTTCGCAGAGAGAAGAGAAATAGATGGAAGAGCAAACCAGCAGGTGGTATGCGTCATTACATCTTATTAAAAGAGCAACACATTGTTTAGATTGGGCTGCCAGGGAACATTGCCATGAAGAAAACGGCACAGCTAATGGTTCCAGAAGATGTGCTTTTAGTTAGTTAATTAGTTAGATAGAGAGATAGATAGAGAGAAGGAGAGAGTAATTAATCCCAAAGAGAAAATAAAGTGTTATAACGACCACTTTATAAATCAAAATACAAAAACAATGAGGTAGGTAAAAGAAACACAAATAGTGACAGGCTGAAGTGGATAGAATAACTAAACACACAAAAACACAAATGGAGGAAAAAAAAATGAAAGGAGTGACGCATCAGTGACTGGTGATGACCTAATTAGGCCCCACAGAGGTTGTTGGAATGGCTTCCCTAAAGCGGAGGCCTCACTGGAGAAGCACACCAAGGCACCAGCAGGGGTGTGGCAGGCAGTAATGGCCAGCAGGGAGTCCAATAACTTGTATTGTAAACTGAAACTGAAGGCTAAACTAAATACAAGACTTAGACAAATATAAAAAATAAATAGATAGAATCTATAATTATGATATAGAATTTGCTTTGATGCTTGAATGTACACAATGCATATCTGTAACAGTATATATACAGTTATTTAAGATTATCAACATAATCTAATGGATAATGTAATACAATAAAAGTCCAGTCCACTCTGCTGTCATTTTGCATTTAAAGGTTACAATAACAGTAAATCTTCAGCTCGCCATTATTCTCACGTTAGCTCGTAAACATGCACATTACAGCTACTGGACCTTAGCATGTTTAGCATGCCAGCAAAAGTGCAACACACATTTTCTTCTGACACACATGAATTGATGCTTGTAGCACAAACCAGGCACCACATACAACTTTGAGCTTTTTATCATGCAATGTTTAATTTTTAAGTGTAGCATGTTAGAGCATTAGGCATGTTGATATGCCAATCTTAATCATGTAATATTTACCATGTAAGCCTGTTACAATGCCCATATTTTTCAGGTAATGTTAGCAGTAATTTCACGGTAGTGCTGGAAGAGTTTGATTAGTTGACAAAGAATTAATTGGCGACTACTTCAGTAATCGATTAATCCTCCTATTATGTTTAAAATAATCTATTATGTTATTCGTCGATTTGACCCACGCTGTTTAAATATCTCATAATCTTGTAAGTGTAGTTGTGCTTCTGATACAGGTAGACACATATATGTAAACACATGTGCAAACCTAAAAAGAGAGAAGGGTGTTTTGGATAACCATAGATCACAGAGGTTCACAGAGGAACCCAGGCACAAGCCTTCCAAATGCAGAAACCTGATTGGTTGATCCAACTCATGTCAGGAGACAAATTTGAAACAGAAAAAAAATAGTCAAAATATTTTGCAGCATTGATAGAACATGTGGGGCAACAAATTTACTGTGACAGGCCAGTCAAAATTGTTCAACATAATAATGTCATAACAACATTTAACATATACATGAAAGACACATTTTTATTTTGTTTGTGCAGCTGTTTATCTACATGAAGGCATCTGGGTCAAATTCACCTGCAGACTTCGTTTTATGGTGCACATGTTCGATGACACATCAGTGTGTTCACATCTTACACCAAAGGTCATGACCACGAATGAGGAAAAGTCAAAGAAAATATATCATGGAGAAAAATATGATAACCATTATTTCAGACAACTCAAAAACTGAAATGGGGCAAATTTATCCACAATGCAATAGATAGATTTATCAGTCAAACTAATTGATTCATACTCTTAATTCAGAGGACGTGCTGCTTTACTTTGTGTAATATGATAATGAACTGAATATGTCTGGGTGTTCCCATTTTCTTACATTTAAAAGACCAAATGATTAGTAGATGAATTGAGAAAATAAGCAGCTGAATATATGATGGACATCATTTTTAGTTGCAGTTCTATAGTTGAGGGGATTGATGCGTTGGGGTTCTGGGGTTCACCATCATTCTTTAAATTCAACCTGTGGGTGGCATGAACATGTCTAATACATTTAATTGAAAATAATTTAATAGTTGTTGAGATATTTTTATACTGGACCACCTGGCCAACATCCCCCTGCCTGGAGCTACACTGTTAGTGTGGTTAAAAAATATAGTTATTATTCAGCACAGATGAGACACTTCCCTTTCTTATTTCTTTATTTCATTTTGTTTGTGTGTAGCTGTAAACAGAAGCTCTATTCGGAGAAGCTGCCTAACACAAGTATCATCATCCCATTTCATAACGAGGGCTGGTCATCGCTGCTGAGGACCGTTCACAGCGTACTCAACCGCTCTCCTCCACAGCTCCTCGCAGAGGTCATCCTGGTCGACGACTTCAGTGACAAAGGTACAAGAAGAACACACACTCATCACTGCTTTAGGAACACACCTGCACCTGTGTAAAAGCACATGCATTCTCATAGGTACATGAGCACAGCTGCAGACACTGTGGCTCTTTATCCCCTCTGTCTCGCTCCTCCTTTAATACTCACTCACACACACACACACACACACACACACACACACACACACACACACACACACACACACACACCCACGCGCACGCTTATTGTTTGCAAGTGCTGGTGACTGTGTTGCAGAAATAATGAGTTGTACAGAAACAAAAGCATTAGCTAGATTCTGTAGAGACCCAAAATGATCTTATCATACTCTAAATTGTGCACGTCATGAGCAGAAATATACACACATGCAAACACACACACAAACACAAACACACACAACACACACACACACACACACACACACACACACACACACACACACACACACGCACACCGGTGAGTCAATATTTTAGGAATGTATCGCACTTGCTCAATTCATCATTCATTAACAAGACCAGCTAGCATTCCTGAGCTCGCTGCTGTACAGTGTGTGTGAGGGCCGTTTTCAAAAAAATCAAGTTGAAACAAACTTGAAATGATCCGCAATTCATTTGGATGAATTTGAATGAGCAACGCCCTCCCAGAACCCAAAATACTTCCACACGTGACTTCTCAGATGTTTTGGTGTCCTGATTGTCCACTCAGGACATCTTTGCCCTATTGTTCTTTCTTCTTAAAACTGCACTACATTAACATTAGCTTGATTTATTGATAGGGCATGCAGGTCAAGCTAATTGTACATTTTTAGAGCGCCACCTGCTGGATCACAAGGAAAACAATGCGCATATAGAGACTGCAGCTTACATTTCAAACAAGTCATTATGTGTGTGTATGGGTGTGTACATGTACACGTAAACTGTGGTGTGTCAGGGACTATACTGTTTTTAATTACTGGATACTGTCACTAACTTCTGATATTATGGAGGTGTGTTATTGACCATTGATACACCCATAAAGCTCTACAATAAAACCTGCAAGATCTTTTAAAAAAAAAAAACCTGAGACTGTGGAGCAGTGTTGAATGCAAAGCTTCAAACCTCCTCACAGACTTCCTATTATTATGTTGGGAGCTGAAGACTGCCGTAACCTCTCAACAGATGGTGATGATGAGGGTCACTTTGTGACCCTACTGCTGTCAGTGAGGTCAAGGAGAGGAAAAAAAGTTTCTAATACAGATTGGTTTAATCAGTTTGAACTCTGGAGTTAATGTACAGCTTTGAACCCTTACATAATAAATCGGAGGACAAGTGCAATATTATTGCTGGGGTTTGAGTGGAGGAGAGAACATGATATTCATCATAAAGTCTGGTTCACAGCCACAGTGCGACGCATCATTTCAATTCAGTTTCAGTAGGCTTTATTGGCATTGAAAGGTTTGAAAACAGTGTTGCCAAAGCATCAATATAGAATTTGTCCAAATATTTAAACAATACAAAATAATAATATGAACATTAAAACGTCATTAAGATTTCCTTCTCCCTTTTTCATTTCCTTAGATATTAAATAATGCACTATAATATATGTATATGTATATGTATAGGTATATGTATATATATATATATATATATATATATATATATATATATATATATATATATATATATATATATATAAGGAGAGACAAAAAAAGGAAGGATGAGCTGTTCAGAGGTATATTTCTGTGTATCCTCCCAGTCACTTTCTTTGATGTTGATGAACAACTTTTCTGCTCCATGACAGTATGTTAGCCAGCGGTTATACTTTATGCCCTTTGACATTCATTGATGCTGTTTTGTTTTGGTACCTCACAGCTGACATGAGGAAAATAAACAACTTCTGAGATGCTTTTTCAGACTGCAGTTATATTTTCTGAGGTGCTGATTAGTTTCTATGTTGTGTAATTAGAGCCTCGCAGGAAGAGCCCCTCTCCGTTTTAAACACATAATTAATACATCTATTCATGTTTGACTCGAAGGATATCTGTTTATTTATATTTGTTTGTTTGTTTTTTTCCATGCACTTGCTCTGCTGCATGTAGTTAAGTTTATTAAAGTTCATTAAGGGACTCATGAAGTCACGGATGGAGTTTGGACTTTTCAGTTTGTAGTTTTCCCATCTTATGACATCATCACAAGTCTTTCCAACATTTTAACTGCTAAGGTTGTGCAGTGTTTTGCGGTGTCCAGTATGATTGTGAAGCACAAACTGCTGCAAGAAGCTCTTACTGTCAGTTGGGGCCTCGTAAAGGATCATCGGATTCAAGATAGGGGTCAGATGAGTCTCCATATTTTCCCCACTGTGGTCTGCTTCTCTTTTTCTTTTCACTCTTGGAGGTACATGCAATTTAAAATGTTCTGCTCCTGACTGATTGCACACACATAATGCTTGTTGCACAAAAAAAACACAAAAAAAACACAAATTTGGTCTCTTTTAGCTGACAAGGTCTGTAAGATAAGTCTGAATGTGAAAACTGAGTAAAGAAATGATTCCACTTCCACTTCTGCTGTTTTTTGTTTTCTGACACGTACAGTAGGGCTTTACTGTTTTGGCTAAAATGTTTTGCTTACCACTGAAAGCCACAATTATTTATCATAATTACTGTGATTCATATCTATTCTTGCCCTTAAAAAATTCTAAATTGACAAACATCTGCTTTGACTTTCACAGTACAGATAATCTACAACTTGAACCTGCTTCAGATGTCTTTAAATTAAAATCAGGCTACTCCTACATGAAATGCAGCCTTATAACCTAATTTAACTAAAATATTTCAATAATAATGTCAACAATCTCCTCAGAGCTTTTAACATAGTAAAAGGATGTATTCCCACGATGAATGTATTTTTATATTACACTTGTAGGAAAATGTATCTCTGTGCATCTGATTGTTTAATGTCAGCAGAAAACAAGTAGAAATAAACTCCAAAAGTTGATTCTGGTTTAACTCTCTCACCATAGGCCGCTGTGGCCTAAACACACTGGCACCATTCAGTTCAATGGGAGGACTGGTGTTTTCACCACAGCACCTGCTTTAGTCTGAATTGAGCCTCAGAATTCAGTGTCTTTTCCTTTAATCCCAAAGTAGCACTTCTTCTGTCACAGCAATACTTGTCTGAAATGTTTGTCCTGAGCCAGAAAACCAACTGTAACTATATGGTTTATTTATGAATATAAGTGTGTATTTATTCTTTTGTTTGTTTGTTTGTTCTGTTACAGAATAAGGTGTGGAGAAAATCTCACCTATGTTTTCAGAGTGATGATTATTATTTTCTCTACCGCCCACAAGTGTGCAAACAAATCAGAAATTACATGTGCTGGAGCCATATTAAGGTCCTTGTTCATCTGATTTTCAATACATCTCACCTCGTCAGTATAAAAAGATCTCAATCCCTCCTCGCTCTCTTTGTGTTCCTGCCCTCCATCGCTCTACTTTCCTCTCTCACCCACGCTCACCTCCGTGTTGCAGGAGCAGCTCAGTCAGGCACAACAGTGACTCACAGATAACATGCAAACACTGAAACCTGCTGTTTTTATCTCCTCACTTGCCCTCATCTTCTTTAACGTCTCTTTCTTTCCCCCCCTTCTCTCCTCGTTCCACTTGCTGCTTTTTTCCCCCTTCATGTCTCTAATGTCTTCTTTGTCTCGTCTTGTTTCCTTTTTGTCTTTTCTTGACATCTCTTATCTTTATTGCTCCTGCCTGTTTCTTGACATCTAACCTGTTTCATCTCTTGACATTTTCTTGTTTGTGCTTCTCCGTCTCACCTTTCTGTTTTTTTCTTCCTACAGTTTCTACTAATTATATTATCCTGTTTCTTTTCTTTATTTTTTACTCTCTTAATTATCTTCTGTTTACCTTCTGAAAATTTCCATAATGTTTCAACTTTTTTTTTCCTTTTTCCATGGTCTTGGTTGCCTCCTCTTGACATTTCTCCTTTGTAAATGTTACATCCTTATTTCATGTATTGCTTTTTTTCTTTTTTTTTTTAAATGTCTGTCATCATTTTGCCTCTTATCTTCCCCTTTTCTTAAAATCTGTTCTCTTGTGGACAAAGTAATTCATTCATTTGGAGTTGTGTTTCTGTCCACCTGTTGAATAAGTCCAATATGCACTCTCTTTTAGCTCTGTTTTTACTCTCTACCGACTCCTGAGGCAAATATCTGGCTCTTTAGCTGCTAAATGCTCCACTATATTCACCAGCTACTCTACAGCTAACTGTGTCTGGTGCTGAGCAGATAGTGTACAGTGGCTTTTTAGAGCCTTTTTCTCTGAAAACATCTGCCTGGTGGGGCTGAAAACAACACTATGAAAGCACTGAGAGTGAACCAAAACAGTAAAGATGCAGCTGGACAACTAAACAATGAGCCGGCCCTCACTTTTATTATACCGGCCGTGCAAATATCGGTGAGTCTCTTGAAAGGATCATTAGTTGCAGCCCAAGTTGTCTTCTCTTTAACTTATCTTCCTTTTTCTTCTGTTCTCATTTGCTTTATTCTGTTTTTTTTCCTCTTCTCTCTTCTGTTCCACTTTGGTCACCGTGTGTGTGTGTGTGTGTGTGTGTGTGTGTGTGTGTGTGTGTGTGTGTGTGTGTGTGTGTGTGTGTGTGTGTGTGTGTGTGTGTGTGTGTGTGTGTGTGTGTGTGTGTGTGTGTGTGTGTGTGTGTGTGTGTGTGTGTGTGTGTGTGTGTGTGTGTGTGTTATCCATCTCTTCGAGGCAACAAAGCTCGTAAATCTGATTCTGGTTGATCCATCCGCTTCAGTGAGAGCTGACTGTCATGTTACTGCTTTTTGCTCTCCCTGCTAATCTCTGCTGCTGTTGACTCGAAAAACTTTACTCATTGGAAGATTGTAGGCAACAGTAAATGTCAGGTTTCAGTGTCAGTCCCTCAATCAAAAAGCTTTTTCTTTCTTTTTTCCTACTGATAATCAACAAACATAACAGCAGGAATCCATCACAGAGAAGTCAGAGGCAGCTTTTTTTCTTTTTTTCCCTTCCACAGTTGCCTTTATAGAATACAATATAATGCAGCTACAGCACTTGCTGAGTATTGAGTAACGTAACGAAACAAAAAATATATTTTTGTGATCAGATATGTTGCACACTGTAAAACTTTTCTTCTCTGGATGAAAACAAGTATCATTAGATGTGTATAGCATGCTAAGTGGAATACCATCCACACAGATACAATGGCAACGTCACACACAGAGCACTATTCAAACACAAGCACAAGTAGACGTAATTAGCTTTTTATTTCTTACTGACCTACATTTACATCGCACTGAGAAAAGAGGATGATGGGAGGTGATCCAGGTCAGCTGGTGAAGGCCTGCTGATTCTGAGGGTGAACAATATTACCAAAGAACCATTAATTAAAGTCTGTAGATTCAGAAAAGCAGTTTAAAAAATATTTTTTCTTAATAACATCTTTCTTTAAACTATTGGTGGCACCATGAAATAGTCTATTTTCTGTATTAAATCATGCAATCCTTGTTGAAACAGACTTTAATTTAGGATATAACGAAGACAGGAGTCACTTAAAAATGTGTGATTTGTTACTGGTTAGATTTGATGTTCACATTAACTGGTGCAAGCATAGTTCCACATCAATGAATTGATTCAAATAGGATGTGATGTGCTCATTAACAGGTGTTCACTTGACCTGATATTGTCCATATTTGACAGACTCCAGTGTCTGGTTGATGCTTCAGGAACCCCAAAACCAGACCTGATCTAGAAAAAACTGCCTTTACTGTTTGTGTATCTTTTTGGAATAATCTCCAATGTCACCTAAAGATACAAAACACATCAACATCACTGTCTTGTGAAAAATGGTCAGGTGTGTGATTAAATTATTGATCAGTAATCCTTTTGTGATGTTACTAAAGATTTCTGAAAGAACCCAAGGTTGGAAAAGATTTTGTCAGTTGCAGGATGGCTTCATATTTTGCTTTCATATCTCATCTCTGGGCTGTTATTGGGCTTAGACGTCTTCAGGGCAGAGTTTCATTAAATCGGGGACAGTGTGAGTCCAGATGTATCAATCATGGTTAACTGTTGTCTGTGACAGAGGCAGTCCCTCTACACAGGACCATTGAGCCACACTGCAGCATCACCTCCTGTGATAGAAACCTGTCACTGACTCCAGATTTATTACCCAATTATTCACTGACTGTCAGTGCCTGATGGGATCAATTAGATTGCAAATATTTCATTTTCTAACACCAAAATGGTAATGAGACTTTCTTTTTTGGGTTGTAATTAGTTCTATATACTTGGCTGCCAATTTATTGTAATCAATTTGAGACAGTATGACATGGTTTTAATGGCGTTTATCATGTTTTGGTAGTAAAAATGAAAGTGCAGTGCAGTGTGAGGGCAGGTGATGAATGGGCATGAGGAATAAATTAAGTCAGACAGTGAGAAATGGAGCAATCAAGACACATGGAACAACATTCAGAGAGACATCAGAGGAGTGAGGATGAGGTAGAGTTAATGTTAAAGACAGACTGAGAGGTGAGGTGGATGCTTTAAATGGGGAATTAAGTAATTTATGACTTTTATCAACCTTTATCAGTGAATAAGGTCGAAATCAACAGATCTCAGGTACATCTGATGGTAGGCTGTAATAGACATAAATTTAAAAGCTACCTTCATAATGAGATGGATATTACAGCTAGTTAGAGTATAGCAGAGGTGCAACAGAAATGTGTAATGAAGAGGTCATTTGTCACTACGCACAAGATTAATGGCTTTTTTCTTTTAGCTTCAGATGGAAAATGTTGAAATCTCATTTGCAGAGACGTCTTTTGTGTTTGATAAGTTGAAAAATGTGAACACAGTGACAGTCATTTCAGTCTGTGGCCAAAAAGTGAGCACTTAAACATCAGATAATGTAGTCTTAGTTCTTGGTACCACACCTGAACCAAGTTATCTCATTTACAGGGTCGTAACAATAATGACAACATACCATTTTAATGTTAAAGCTCTTTTTTCCCATTCTGCAGACTACCACACACTATTCTGTCATTAGATTGATCATTGAAAAACTAACAGGAGAAGTCAGGTTCCTGTGAATCATATACATGTATACAACAATTCACTGCCTTGATAAAAGGTGAGTCACTGGTGCTGATGAAACCCTGTGAATTCACATTGGTATATTTATGTGCTAGAGGAAAGGTGAAGGATTCTAAAATCACTCTACTGAACACTTTTATTTTGACTATTTAACACCAGAGCCAGAAAAAAAAAAAAAAATCAGTCAGGCTGATATCTCAGCCAGTATTAGCTTGGGGCGCTTTCAAACTGGAAATGGCGGCCGAGGACGTTGTAACTACGGTGAACATCGCTGCATTATACAAATGAAATATACATGTGTTTTTTACACTAAGCAACACTATACTGCTGTCAGATATAAACCGCCAGTAGGTTTATTGGATTAATTTAGCTGTCTGTAATGATTTGGTACCGCAAACGATAATGTGAATGCTAACGCTAGCTTGCTAACTATCTGATCATCATTTGGGGTAAGTGAGGCATCACTGTTGAAATATGTGCATTATGCAAGTAAGTATATAATATGCGCACTGCACTACAGAGAAGTGTACTAATGGAAGTATGTGATTCCAGACCCAGTGAAAAAAAAACTAAAAAACAGAGTAAACAGGTTGCAGAGCTCAGTAAAGAGAAAAGGAGAAAAAACTGAGACTGACAAGGATAGAAAGAGAGCAATATGATAGGAACGCAGTGAATGATGACAGAGAGACAAAAATGCTCTGTGGACAGAGACACCACCAGTCTCAGTGAAACCAGTTAGACCTGCCAACATGCCCAGCTACACTCCTTGATGAGCTTTAGCTGGGTGAGAGGAGGGAGAGGAGGATGAGGAAGAGGAGTAGGGGTGGTGATGGTGGTGATGGTGAGGGGAGGTCAGCTCACTCTTCATTAGGCTGTAATTGAATTTCCGCAGCCCGTGCAGGGAGGATGTTCATCCCCTCGCTCTCCCTGCAGGGGAGTTTTGGCTCCAGCTTCTCAACCTCCCCGATACTTTCAAGGTTAGCTCAGCTAATGGGCTACTTTCTCCACGGATTTCTCCGCTCACCATCTGTCATCTACATGTCTGACCATGTAGGCGCACAGGTACATGCTCCACCATGTGATTCTGCTGAAATAGAGTAGAGCAGAGACTAGAGGCCTTGTTCAGTAACGCAGTAGACCACCTCTGGCCCTGATAACAGCTGACACACGTTGTGGCAGTGACTCAACAAGGGACCTGCAGTGTCTCAGTGTTAAAGCTGACCACGCAGACATGGAAGGACATTCATCTTACACGTCCCAAAAAGCTTTTCAGTAGAAAATCAATTTGCTGTCTTGTTTTGCATCACTTTAAATGTGTGTAATGTAGGAACATGGTTTGATTTTATCTTTTTGATGTGACTGAATTGAATTAGACTTTTGATAAATATAATCTTTTATTTTTAAGCTTTTATTTTTATTTTGGTGTAGTTTCCGCACTCTAACCTGCAGGGAGGTGTGTGATAACTGATAACTGTAGGGTGCAAACAAGCACACAAACATGCAAAAGAGGCAGGGGCACTTTGACAGTTATGCAGCACTGGCTTTATTCTTTAGGCTGACAGTGTGCCTTCTTCAGCACTCGAGTCTTCTTCAGCAGCTTGGAAAAAGGCTCAAAAGCTGAAACGTCAGCTGGCTGTTTTAATTTTAGCATTTGTTCCTTACATCTTCCTGAATATATGGATATGTGGATGCGTCTTTCTGTAGATGCTGAATTTAAGTAGAGTCAGTAAATGCCTCATGAAATGGCATGTATGTTGAAACTACATTTTAGGGTATATCAGGTCTTATTTTACTGGAAGGTTGGAAGTGCTACCTGAAATCTTTGATTATTTGTTGGGATTTATATTCGCGCCTGCTTCTGCAACTTGAAGTCACCATTACAGGTTCACTATTATCCATAAAGTTTAAATTCCTATTCAGTGTCTTTTTTATCATCATTTTATTGTTTAACTGCTTCTGGATAATTATTGCACTCTGATAAAAGCATTATCTTACGGTTTAAAGTTCCCATCATCCTCTTGGGGCTTCTGATGACCGCGAATGGTTGAACCTGTGCTGCTACAATGTTTGCTTCATGATCCAGCATTAAGTTGTTGATCTGCAGGCAATAATGGACACAGTGTGATCTCTGTGTATATACTATTGTGGTGATAACTGTGTTTTAGTGATTACCACAGAACATCTTCCACATTCTTCTTCCAAGTAGCACATCTCACATAAAGCATGCTTGCTGAGTTTTGCTCAACAACTTATGTCTATTTTTTTTCTTGAAATGAATGCATTCATGAGGCAAGATTGCAAAACATTCTCTCTCATTCTTCAGATGTGAGGATTTGTTGATTTTCTCACATTTACATCATTGTGAACTGAATAACTGGGTTTTAGACTTGAGAGGATGGGTGTCACCTTGGACTCTGGAAAGTTTTTCACAATAAATGACTGATTAACAACAATGTAAAAGTTAGATGTCATGTGTTCCGGTCTGTTCAGTGGAAATTTGTAAAGATTCTGTCCTTGGTAAAGTTATCGCTGAAACTTTCTTGCTTTGCAATCACAATGATGCTTTTTTCCAGAGTCTGTTATTTGACATTTTAAAACTGTTCACATGCAAAACATGTGCCGCTACGTTCTGCTTTCATTTTCGCTTGCTAATTTCGTTCTTTAATAAAGCTATGTTTCCAGGGCCAGGGGGTAAAAGGCGGTACTTTTTTACACAAGAGGCAGCAAGAAGCAGTGAAGCATGCCATCATGTTTTAGCAAGTGTTTATTTTTCCCCCCCTCGTTTTTAATTGGAGTGTACTTTGGAGATGAGAGCTGTTCTCTGGGGATGCTGACTTCATTAGCACCTGTAAGTGTCCGGGCATGTTAGTGGAAAGGGAGAGATTGAGAGAGAAAGGCCTACTTGAAGAGTTGTCTTTAATAAATGCCAGCTTGTCACAGAACATTTGGATCATTTAAATGTAGTCATTTTCTCCCTGCTTTAAAGTTTAAATCTTAATATTATTCATGTCTTAAAGTGTAGAACAAACACGACTTCACAAAAATTAGATTGTTTTCTTTGGGTTTTTTTTTATCTTGTTTTCATAATGCAGTTATTATTATCATTTCTGTTTAATTGAAGTTTAAATTGAGAACTGGAGCTGCTCCCCAAGGAGTGTCATTAGCATCCATAATAGTGGGAATAACTGACATCCTGCCAGCTTAATGGGGGCAATCTTAATGCCAAAACAATCATAAGCACAAGTTAACCATTAAGAACAAGGCAAAAGACAAGGGGAGTGAAAGGGTAGGTAATAAAAAAGAAATGTAGGAAATGAGCAATGATAAGAGGAATGGCCAATAAGAGACAGGGTGGTGTTTCAGCTAAAGACTTGTTATTATGTTTTAATAGGCTTCCCTGGAGAGCAGAGGTGCCATTTTTGGCTGTTCAGCGAGTTGAAAGAAGCAGCTTTAAAAGACGGACGAATAATGGATCAGGAAAGATTAGAGAATGAGCTGAATGCACAGATTTCAAGAAGATGGAGACCGGTGTTGTATTAACCAGGATACACGTTGGTGTCACGTCTGCTGCATGGACTTTCGACTGATGTGCAGAAATAAGACTGTCAGGATAAATGATGGCCATGGAAATTAGTTTTAATGTTGCCCGAGCCTCCACATCCCTCCCCTCTGTGGCCAGATTTCCATTCCTTTTATGCTCCCAATCTTCTTCCTCAACTCATTAATGCTCTTTGTACCATCATCATATATCGATTCACCACTTGTTTGTTGATTTCATTCTTATATTCTTCTTTTTTTCGGTTTTGGCTCATGCACTTTTGATAGTAATAGTTAAATCTTAGTTAAAGATCACCCTATACTGCTAAGAATATGCTGGAGGGAGACATAACGTCCATAGGAAGACTCCTTCTAAAATCCATGTGCATCATTAGACTGTACTTTAAATACAATACCTGCTCATCACAAGACACTCAAAGGTTTAGTGCAATTCTTTTTGAGATCTGTATTTGTTGGTCAAAGAATTCTTAGAAACAAACATTGAAGACATTTTATATTTCTGATGATTTTTGGGAGTAAACAGAAGAAAAATAAGTTGTTAGATATCGGTTTCCTGAGCAAAGCCGTTTTTACAGAAACTCAATACACACGTCACCAATTTAAGACGAAGATGTTATATTGAACAAATGAGTCATGATTCGCACCAGCAGTTGTTTTCCTTCTGAGTTTCTCAACATCGGGGGCAGGACCACATGTGATTCAGACATGGTGGTGAGAGATACAAGGCTGATTTAATGTTAAAGGTTTGAAACGCTTCATAACTTCGATCTGCTATGACTTTCCTTCACACTTGTGATAACAGAGGATTACTTGGTACCTCTTCTTTTTTTCTGGGGTCATGTGGATTATAAATCATGGGAGCATGGACTAGAATGTTGTTTATCCAATTAGTTTTCTTTTATTTCCTCTTCTTCCTCATCCTCTTCCCACAGGTGTAACAGAAACTAGACGACAGTAAGGACCTAACCTGCCTCACAGGTCTGTGCCGGGAGGCTGCTGTTCAGACTCTGACAGTGACTCTCTCAAGGACTAACAATCCCCATGGGGATATTTTTACAGCAGTCGACAGCGGCAGGATAAGAGCCACTCGACAGGACGAGGTTCAGAGATGTAAAGTGAACACAACATCGGTGCTGCCGTGTTAACAGTGACTAACAGTGACTCTGTCTTTGTTGCTGCTATCGTTCAGTCTTTATGAAGTCAGTTTGGCCTCTGCTATCTTCTGTCATGTTGTTGCTTCCACTTCATGTTATTCTCATCCATTGTAATGTTGCCATTTACTATTTGCAGACAAATTCTTAGATGTACTTTGCACAGGGCTTTGTTATAGGTCATTTATTAGAGTTATCGTTCTGTTATGCATTACTGTTCTTCATACAAGAATTAGATGTGATATTTTTTGCCTTTAGTTGGTCAGTTTGTCAAATTAGGTGATTGTGTTGCACAACTTGGTCAAGAGACGCTGGACTGAAAGCAATGGTAGCTTGGCATCTTCCATGACTTATATGGAGGTGATCAGTAAGTGAAGAATTGACTTTACTGTTCCAACTGACAGCACTAAAAAACAAATCATTACATTTGTAAACGCAGATTTAATGTATTAGATTTAATAATTGCAAAATAAACACTGACTGAATATTTTGAAGCAAGTTTAGAATGACAATTGGCCAATTTAAAACCTGTAATCCTAGTTTAAATGCAAGATGTCCGCTGAAGTTAAATGGTTGGGAATAAGCAGAGAAACTTTTTTCTTTTTTTTTTCTTAAGAAAATAAAAGATCTTCAAAATAAGCAACGAATTAAAATATGCAGCAGAAATACAGCAGTCTAGATAGCGATGTTGTGAATTTGGTGTGAAGCGGTATGGTAGCATGTGTATGTGCGTGCTGTAAATGTGTGACAATGCTTGAAGGCAGAGACATGAAATTGTCCATCCTCTCCTCACGCTTATCAAAATGCTGCTTTCATCATTTTAAGTCGTGACGGCAAAGTGCACATCTGTAATACATCTCTTATCATCGCCTCAGTAACTATTTAAGCGGTGTGGTTTTTGTGTGAAGGAAAAGCGGTGTGGGGGGGGGGGGGGTTATGTGTGCTTTTAAAATTCCCCCCAGACTGGCTTATATCATCACAGACTCTCCCTTAGCATCCTTTTCTTTTTTTAATGACAGTTGCAGAAAAGCAGCTTCAAAGCAGCTTTGGATGCCATATTGGATCCACTGTAATTTGAGGTTAATTGAATTGAAAATCTCCCTCGCCTCACCCAAAATTTAAAAAAAGCGAGAAAAAAAACCTGCACTAGGGAATGAGGTATCGCTTGTATGGGAGAAAATAAAATATACTGGCCGTTCTGTGCAGCTGGTTCGTGAAGCAAAATAGATAATCTATTATCTCTAAATTGCCAACAAATGGCACTAGTTGAATACTTGTGGAGCTGCTGCCCACGCTTCACTACAACGTCTTCTATGCTTAGTTTTACTGATTGTGATTGAATTTTAATTAATGGCTCAGGGGAAGATGCAATGCATTTCTGCAGCAGAAACAGATGGAGAGCAGCGAATGTTCAGCTGTTTGGTAAATGGGGTCTACGGAGGTGACCCAGGCGTAGATGATGTCTGAGCCCTCATCATGTCCTGGACTTCACATTCTAATAATGACTAATGTGTTTGCCAACGTCAGCCTGCTCTCATTAGTGTGATTTATAGCCTCGCCAATTTTCAGTAAACCAGAGGAGCCATATTCCAATTTATTCAGGTCAAATTAACCATTCGTAATTAGACACGGTAACCTTTCCCGCTCCTCTCTCCTGTGCTGAACATGTAATGCAAATGTTGGTTGTTTAATCTCACTGCCTGTCATTTGGAAGGTTATGTAAGAAGCGCCCCACACAGGGCAAAAGTTTAGCCCCAATCAATCTCCTAATTGTTAATTGCTTATGGGCTGATTTATTGCAATATTATGTAGGGAAAGGCTCACCCGTTCTTTTCAGGGTGGCACTCCACCCTATGCAGCCTCCAGCCCATTGTTCCACTGTGTAAAACCCTGCATTAATGTTGTGATGAGTCAATATAATACACAATAAGTCGATTATAATACATAAGAAGTAGTGGTAACTACTGTGGTAGTTACTTTAGTGTTCACAAGGTGCTTTTAAGTGAAGTAATGACATTTTTCTGAGGTATAGGCAGATATAATACATTACAAGCTGGTTATAAGTCACTATAAGTGGCAGTTGTTTGTTTTAAGTAAAGTGAGAAAAAGATAATTAAATATGTGTAGGGAAGGAAGTTTCCCACACCAGGTCTCAAATCCCGGCCTCCGCCGACCACAGACAGCTACACTAACCAGTCAGCAGAAGAAAACTGGTTGCCAAGTGCCAGCACATCTAGTCATCTGTGGTTATTAGTCTCTAGACGGCACAGGCCTGCACAGTGACATTACGCAAGAACAACACACAAAACATAAAATGAATTTGTATATTTAACAAAGCAGAAACTGAGTTCTCCAACAACTGAATGATAGACATTTACATTTCAATAATTTAATATTTCCCCAAAACACAAATACACTGCAGGTAATGTCTACATCATGTAGTGTCAGCTTAATCCGAGCTATACATAAAACAGAAACACTGTTAAAATAGGTGACATGTTCCTACATTGTGATACAAACATTGAGTTTATTATACATTTTCTGTCTCTAAGACTAACTCTATGCAGGGAAGATGTTACTCAGCCAGGCTTTGCTACCCTGACACCCCTAAAAAGAATAAACTATCCTGAGCACAATTAAGGAACATGTCACTAAATGCAACTGTTCCATGTCCTTTAAAACATTTTTGTGGACAAACTTTCTTTTTTTTTTTTCAGTCGAATTGTTGATGATGAAATAACAGCAGCCTAATTTATGGGGTAATGATGTAGAAAATGGATATTCAAAAAACAAACATCGGTGCACTTACAGTGACATTTGTGCTCATTTCTGTGAGACACATGAAGTTGGACTGTGAGTCACTGTAGGCAACAGCTTTGGTTGAAATTAAACAGTTTATGTTTGCAGGAGACAGGTGGTTAAAAAAACCACTGCTGAGTCATGTCTCTCTGGTGGAGATGAGCCTTAACACATTATATCTGGCAACATTCTTGGCCAGATGGGTTGCGTCGTGTGGTATTTAATCAAGACTAACCTCCAATAAGGATGGCATTAAAAAACAGCAACATGTTGAGGTCCTTGCAGCAAACACAGACATGGCAATGAAGAACTGTAAGGTGATGATGGGTAGCATTATCTGTATGACTTTATACTCATGAAGTTTGATACATTAGCACATGAATGGATTGATGGACTTTTGGAAACACAGCAACAGTACACAGACTGAGAATGAAACATGGCCTTGAGTCTGGCTCCGATTTTTTATTGACCTGTCAGAACTGACTTGATGTTTGAGCAGAAAGATTTACAGGCTCCATTTAGAGCAGGATTGATTTCTATTGAAGGCAACTCAGTGGGAGGATTGGTGAAAAATGTGTATGAATAGCCCCTTCTTTGACTGATTGATGCTTTCAATTCAATTCAATTGGTTTGCCCTTTCTTTCTGAATTTTTCTCATCTTCCACTATATTACATCTAGTTTTTATAGCCTTTATATAGTTTTATATGAAAAAGCAGACCATTTTGTTGGTCTGGATTTATTGTGTCACTGCAGCTCTGATTTGAACTCTGTCATGTACTGCACAAGCCTGAAAAATACACTTTCTACAACATTTGCATGGTGTGATTTACTCACTGACAATAACCTGCACACTTTATTGGAGTTAGTGATAATCTTTCAAAGAAGCAGGATTTGTAATTCCCTCATTGAGCATTATGAATTTAGTCTTGGGAGATGTTTTGCACCATGGCAATTTGAGACAAGCTGCTTTTTTGCCGAAAGGCGTTATGACCGCACATGTTAGGAGGGGCTGATCAAATTCCTTTTTTCATACCTCACAGTTTGATTGTCTCTCTTTAGGGAAGCAGTCTGTCTAATGACTGCAGTAAATATATTTTAAAAGTCACATAGTGAAAAAAAACTAAGTGAAAATGTAAAGTTTTTCCCAGTGTGGGTGAGAGTATATGATGATGTAGAGGCCCTTAGGGAAACATTTCAGTGCTGAACATGTGGCACTGGCAGATGTCTTGTTTGATGGTGACAGTTAATAGTTTAGTTTTCTTTTGATATATTTTTCCCCTCCTGTAAGAGAGCATGTTAGTGAGGGTTTGCCATTTGTGGACAACTTCCTCACCACTCTTTGATGCACCTGATGCATGTACAAAATGAATGTGGGTTTAAACCTGTTATGCTCCTTAAGTGACATCGATCCCATTTAATCTTATTCTGATGAATTCGCCATTCTGAATCCTGACGTCTCACTCTTTTTCTCTGCAGAGCACCTAAAGGTGGCACTAGAGGAGTACATGGTGCGGCTGCCGAAAGTTCGCATCCTGAGGACCAAGAAGAGGGAGGGTCTGATCAGGACTCGCCTGCTGGGAGCTGCTGCTGCCAAGGGAGAGGTCATCACCTTTCTGGATTCCCACTGTGAATCTAATGTCAACTGGCTGCCTCCACTGCTGGGTGAGGAACACACATGCACCCGACCTATCAGCACTAAAATCAACCTTTCTCCCTAACCTGAAGCCAATTCTTCTAACCTCAAGCCTATACACTTGTTGAAATTAGAGCTGCAACCATTAATCAATAAACAAAGTTAATTGGCCACTATTTCGATTACTGAATATTTATTTTAAAGCAAAAATGACAAGTTCTCATATGAGAGGATTTGCTGTTTTTATTTGTCATAAATGAGTGAATTACATATCTTATGATTTTAGACTGTTAATAATCAGACAAAACAAGTAAATTGATTATTTCAATTATTTGATAGATTGAGAAAACAATGGATCGATTAATAGGTTTTGAAAATAGTTGCAGGCCTAGTTGTTATCTTGGCAAAGCTCTCAAACATGTGAAGAGCCACCGAATTTACCACTTTTTACTAAGAAGTCCTCAAAACAAAAATGTCTAAAACTTGTACAGATAGAAGTTTAAGAATACAGATACAGTAAATAGCCTTGATTCCTTGCTGTGTGAAGGACATATGCTGCTCATGTACAGTGTTTATAACCATAGAAAATGTTGCACTACCATCTGTTACATCAGTTTACAGGTTTCATAATCAACTGATGACAAAACATCACATTGACGACATGTTACATTTTGGAGCTGCTTGGGTATAAAAGGTCACAGGTCAAAAGAGTTTGAAACCATTGTTCCTTACTATTTTGTTTATTAAACCCGTCTGCCTCCCACTGTGTTTCTCAGACCGAATCGCTCAGAATAGGAAGACTATCGTGTGTCCGATGATCGACGTCATTGACCATGACAACTTCGGCTACGAGACACAGGCAGGTGATGCCATGCGTGGGGCGTTCGACTGGGAAATGTATTACAAACGGATCCCCATTCCCACAGAGCTGCAGAAGGATGACCCCAGTGAACCATTTGAGTAAGTGCTGTTCTCTTTTGACACATTTGACATTTGTTAAAAGATTTTATCCTGATTATTTTATTGTTCCATGAGTGTATACGTCTGTGACAGGAGTGGCTCCTGTAGGAGTCATAATCCTCCAGCTGCATGTGTTGGCACTGAGATCTACTGAATGAGCTAAACAGGACCTTGTAACCCTGATTTTTCATTGAAGGGTTTGCTGAGTGTACATGCTCTTTGTTCAGTACTGCCCTGCTTCCTTTTTCATACATACATGTGTTTCACCTGCACTGCCCAGGACACACAATGACAGAGGTGATGTATGGGAATAATAGTCATCACCATTGGACTACATCCACATTATGAGCCTGGGATCATTTCGATGTTATTGCTTATTGACTTTCAGAGGAGCATGATAATACAAACATATCGTGTTCTTTGCTACCTCCAGCTTCTCAAATTTGGGGGTTTGCGATCTTTATTTGTTTTATGTATTTGTAAATTTAATATTTTTGAGTTTGGGACTGTTGTGAGAGGAAGTTCTTTTACAATTTTTGACATTTTGTTAATTAAATGAGGAATTGATCGTCCATCCATCCATCCATTTTCTTTACTGCTTATCCTCTAGAGGATTGTGGTGAGGATTTGATCAATAAAAAAAGCAAAGTCATCTTGGGAAAATTGTCAGTAAATTTGAATTAAACAAAGGCAGAACACAGAAAAAAGAAAAAGAGTAACATATTATAGAATGATTAGTTGATTCATTGATTGAAGAAAAAAATTGCCAAACTTTGTTATTTTAGTTACTCAACTGTGAATGTTTGAATATTTATTTAGTCCCCTGGACAGTAAATCAAATATCTTTGGGTTATGGACTGTTGGTCGTGATAAAACAGGACATTTGAAGATGTCACCTTGGGCTGTGGGGAGTAGTAATTTGTCATTTTTCACAATGTTCTTATATTTTATGAACCAAATAACACATTGTTTAATTGAGAAAATAATTGACAGATTGATAATGAAACTAATCAGTACTTGCAGCCTGAAATTACTATATGACATCAGATCTCAAGGTGATACTACTGCACTGCAATCAAGAATGATAGCTTTCAACCACAGCTCTCACACACACACACACACACACACACACACACACACACACACACACACACACACACACACACACACACACACACACACACACACACATAGTTTAATTTTAAAGCAATGAAAGACAGAATAAATAAACAATATTCAGAGGCACACTTTGTTTTTTGTAAAGCCAAATTGCTCAGCATGTGATGCCAGACACTCCATTTGTGAGCCCTGAGGGATTACTTAGACAACATTTCTCGATGTTTTGATGCCAAAGACTATTTGGGTGTCCCAGGAAATACAGTAGGTATCATCAGGCAGGGCGGCTATGGTGCAGGAAGATAAGAGACTAAGGAAGAAGAAATGAGCTGCAGAACAGTCAGAATCAATCCTCATTTCATGAATTAGTCTGCTCTTCTTGCCAAATGAAATGACCTTCATCAGGGCAAATCCAATTTGAGTCGCAAAGATTTTCATTTTCATTCTGATTGACATTGCCGCAGTGGAGAATGAGGCACGGTGGGACAGCAAAATCCATCTCGGAGGAGTGTGTGTGTGTGTGTGTGTGTGTGTGTGTGTGTGTGTGTGTGTGTGTGTGTGTGTGTGTGTGTGTGTGTGTGTGTGTGTGTGTGTGTGTGTGTGTGTGTGTGTGTGTGTGTGTGTGTGTGTGTGTGTGTGTGTGTGTGTGTGTGTGTGTGTGTGTGTGTGTGTGTGAGATTTTATCCCTGTTCTCATGCCTCTGTCACTGTCTCTTTCATCAAATCCATCACTTCTCTTTCCTTCTTCCCTTTCCTTCTGTCTCTCATCCCTTCTTTGGGCTTCAGTGTTTCATTTAGTGATGAGCTCAGGCCCCATGTTGCCTCCTCAAGGTCAATAGACTGAAATGGAGAATATCAGCTTGACCATTTCTAATTAAATTTAAATTTTGAGTTGGAATATTCATGGGCCATTGAGTTAAATCATTTTTTTTCCCCCCTCCAACATACTGACACTTGCCAAATAACAGTGACTAAGGAAGACCAGCAGGGATTTTAACCAGCTTGAGAAACTGATATCTGCTCTTGTTTGGCAATGTTTCATTTGACATTTTTATCAAATATTACGATATAATACCTGAAATTGGCAAAATTATGATTTTAAATCAGGAAGTTTTCAAAGTCAGAGAAGGACAAATTAAAAATGACAATCCCAGTTTCCAATTATTGAATTATTATAGTTTTGGTGCTAGATGCTACAAACACATTTCGTTGCTACAGAAATTGGGACTATAACACTTTTTTTTTTCTTTAACAAAGTTTGCAACAATGTATTAGTGTCATAAACAACGTTGTCCAAATAAAATATTACCTCAATTTCAGAAATGAATTACCAAAGAATAATTAAGATTCTGACCATACATTTAATGCTGAATTTGAATAGCTTTTGTATTTCAATATGGGATTCTAAAGACGAATTTCAGTCAGTAATCAAAAACTTTGTAAAGGTATGATACACATCCCTAGGACAGCATTTTTCCTTTTATGGTACTGTATTTTTGGAACCTTTGAGGTCAGTTCAGTCAATGCTGGTCAATATTAATTCAGTGGAACTGAGGTTGCACTGTGCAAATGCAGTTTGCTTCTGTTTTTCCAATGGCAATGCCAACACACTGCAGTTGGCTTACTTACTCCCAACTGATCAACGTGAGACACCATAGCACACATCCTCCACACCACCCTGTCTTACCAGGACAAGAGAGAGCTATATAAGATCATTGTTCATTGATTACAGTTGAGCGTTCAACACCATAGTTCCCTCCAGTCTTTTCACAAAGCTCAAGGATCTGGGATTAAATACCACCCTGTGCATGTGGATCTTTGACTTCCTGACAGGCAGACCCCAGGTGGTGATTGTTGGTGACTGTAAAACATTTCTTCTATCCTCATCTTTAACACCAGAGCACCCTAGGACTGAGTTTTAGCCCCCTGCTGTATTTCCTATATGCATGCAACTGTGGTGGGCCTGCTCACAGATAAAAATAAAAAAGGCCTACCTGAAGGAAGTAGACACCCTGATCCACTTTTGTCAGGACATCAATCTGCTGAATGTCAGCAAGACTAAGGAGATGATATTGAACTTAGGGAAGATGCAGGGAAGGAAGTATGCCCCCTAATATCAACTGGTCTTCAGTGGCAGACAGTGGACAACTCCAAGTAGCTTTGTGTCCACATCACTAAGGGCCTGACTTGGGTGCTTCATACTGAGTCAATGGTGACAAAAGCAAGGCAGGAGATGTTTCACCTTAGACTCTTGGGGAAATTTCTACTCCTGCACCATGGACAGCATCATGACAGCATGCATCCAAGAGGATGCTAAGAAAATGGAGGACGCAGCGCCAATGTTGTGCTTGCTCAACAGTAAATAAATTGCTTGTGTCCTTTACTTAGCTTATCACCTAAGTAATAAACTACACATGCCAAAACTTTTTTGATGATTTGCTGATCAAATCACTTGTTGAGTGGCTTATTGTTTTCATTTTTAATTAATAGTCTAGGCCTACTGTTGTTTAAGAATGAATTTAATTAAATACCCTCACCAAAAATTATCATCCACCGAAAAGTAGTTCCTGAACAGCAGTTTAACAAAGTAGTTGCTAAGCAACACAGCAGCAGCAGCGTGAGTGGTGACTTTGGGTCAACAGATTACCATTTTAAATGAAGTATTATGCAAAGTCCCTTGGGTGTTTGACAGAAAATAAGAGGAGAATTTATTTATAAGAGTAAGACTTACAAGTCTTTTCAAAGTCTTCTAGTGTATGGAAGGTAATGCCTTGGTGACTGGAAGTTGTTTTCAAACTGTAAATCATGTAAAGATATCCCAGATTAAAAATATAAACCTGGAAATGTGCAGAATATGTGCCCTTTAATGTTTATGCAGTTGTCCTCTCTATAAAAGCATGGCAGATTATAAAATCAAACATGTTTGTTATTTAAATTACATTACAGTTTCTCAAGTAATCATCTCAGACCCCTTGTCAAATATTTGGTAAAAATAGAACAGTGGTTCCAGTGTTTACTAAAAATAAAGAGTTTACTGGGAAAATTAGCTGAACATGCCTGTGGCTGTTATCCTGGTGAATTAAACTTGAACACACTGTGGTTAAATGCTCCTTTCGTTCACTAGCTTCATCTGAGTTGTGAGATATCAGTGTTGGCTATCCTGAAGCCAGTGTGTTTCATTTCATGCAACTCCAGGGAGGTGAAGTGTGTTTGTGTTTTTTCCCTCCGGCGAACAAGAGCTAACAATCTCCGCCCCACAAATCAGAGCCCACGCAGTGTCTATGCCCCTTTTGCTAAGATCACTCATTCCAGTGACCATACAACAGTTGGCAATCACCACACTTTGTGCAGTCAAACACACACACACACACACACACACACACACACACACACACAGACACACACACACACACACACACACACACACACACACACACACACACACACACACACAACATTCCTCTGTCCCCCTGCAGCCACTGTTTATCCTTTGTCTCCTGATGAAAAGCTGTCCACAGCATTTCATTCAGTTCTACTTCAGGGAGAGAGAGAGTGTGTGTGTGTCTCTGTGTGTGTGTGTGTGTGTGTGTGAGAATGTGTGTGTGTCACCGCTTTGTCTTTTCTGCAGTTTTCTTCCTCCAGCGTACAACAGTTACCAGTCATGCACAACGAACTGCTCAGACACACTGTGACCCAGTCAGGCAAATCAGTGTGGAAAACATAGAGTTTGAGGGCAACATTTGGGCATCGCATTAGTCAACTTAATCAAAGCAGTTTTGTCAAGTCTGAATCTCCGTTAGTCTGTCAATACATTATTAAAAAGACAAGGCAAATACAAACATTTACAGAGATTTCTGAACTAAGTTTCTCAGAGATGTGTTGTCCAAACGAAGGGAGGCAGGAGAATGAAAAGATGCTCTTTTTCTTTGTAGATTTTAAAAGTAAAAGCAATTTAAAATACATATCACAGTAAAAGGAAAGCAAACAGCATTCAGGTCAAATTTAGAGCACACTTCGACTTTACCCCTTAATTATCCTTTTTTTTTTCTCAAATATGGCAACTGGATGTTTATGCTGTCCAGTCACTTTGTTAGATGCTCAGGTTTGCACCTACCTTATAAGGCAGCTGGATTCACAAGATCATGTGAGATACCATCTCTTCAGACTTCAAGTTATGCACTCGTGTTCAAACAACCAATCAATGTCCTATGAAGATTCTCGCGTGATCTTGCGAATCTAATTGCCTCGCAAGGTAAGACGGTGATAGGCAGATGGTCAGACTTGCAGCTTACGGTCTTTATTATTTGGAGCCAGGACCTTGTGTTGCCTTTAACGCTCTGGAAGCATACCCTGAGGAAGGAAAGCCAGTGTTAGCTTACTGGGGACATTGAACATTGCACACTTTGGCTAATGTTAGCTACTTTAGCTAAATTGTGCTAACATGGCAGGTATTGTAATGAAATAACATTAAACTTAGTGAAATATTGCGTCAATAGTCCGACTCAGTGTGAGTCTCAGAGCCGGGGAGAGCAGCAGGTGAGCCAACTGTCAATCAACGCCCAAAAGGCAGACATCAAAGATACTGTAAGTCCTCAAATCTTATTAACAGAGCAATAATTTCCAAACTGATCTCCAGCACATTGATTAAAGGGCCTGAATTTAGTAATTGAGCCCATAGTGACTAATTGAAAAAAATGACTTAGTATTTCTAGAGAGAGGTTGAGTCCTCTAGTCTTCCACTAGTTTATCAACTTGTAATTCTTTTATTTGTATGTTGATGAAGTGAGGTCATAAAGCCACCAACATCTTGACTATACCTTGTGTCATTTCACACTTCAGTTAACAAAATGCTCTAGGGAGAAAAGAAAAAAAAGTGTCTTTGTCTTTTCTTCTGCTCATCCCATTTTCTACCAGTTGACACTGGTGAGTAGCTACTCAATACATTTCATTCAGTTACGCTCCATGGAGGAGTTCCAGTTGCACTCTTGAGCTGAGGACCTTTAGGTTGTTTGGCACAGCAGATGTTGTCTAACCAATCAGAATTCACAATGGTTCAGAGGGGTTAATTGGTTTTGCCCTGCGTGTTACTATGTTTTGTCATTTTCTCCACTGGGTGGGTAAACGCACACTCGGATAGAGAATTCTGTGGAGGAATAGAGCCTAACGCATATCACAGCCTGTAAACAAACATAACACAACCGCTTTTCTTTTGATTTAATCCTCTGTTCTCTGAAATAGGTCCTTGTGATTTCCCAGTTTATAGTATCAAATGGAGCATGAGGTCGTACAAATCTGGCTTTAAAGTTCAAAGAAAAGGAGTTGAGTGAACAGTGTACAGTAATATGAGATATGAAGCCTAGGTCTCCCATTTTATGTAATGATGATGAAGGGCTTAGACTGTTCCAGGTTGAAAAGATGAGTGCAACAATATTCATCGCATTATTGAACTGAATTTGCATCACTATCTGTGGATCAACACCCCTGAAAAACACCATGAAATCTATTTGGTATAAATATTGACCTCCTGTAGTCTTGAATGGTGGCGTTTTCATCATTTTGTCACTAAGAGGAAATATGCAGTAATTTTAAATGGGTCACCAAACTCTGAACTTCATTGGTGCTTGTGATTTTTACATTTCGAGAATTCGAGCAATGAAAACAATAGAAAAGGTCCTTTGGACTTGTCTTACATGGATTACTTAATATTGTTTATATTTTGAAGAATAATGAAAAAGACTAGGGGAATAAATCTAGGGGGGAAAATCTAGTATTTTTTGGTTTCACTGTGTTTTGTCTTTTTTTCTGAAGTAGTAAAATCTTTCATTTCTCTTTCTATGTATGACGTGAAGAATTTAAATCCTGTGTCTTTCTCCATAGTCATGTACCACTGCTACTACTATTAACTATTAACACTGGGGCTCTGTGTGACTACTGCACACTCACAAACACAACACTAAAGAAAATGGATGGCCCAGCAACTGCCCAAAACCTACAGTGAACACACTAGCAACCATCAAGCCCCACCCTGCCATAAACTCACAACACCATAGCAACCACCTAGCAACAATGTAGTAACAGTGTACCAACCTATCCATACACTGAAGAAGCATCTATCAGCAGTCCAGCTACACATAAATCACCTAACAATGTCATACTAACCATTTAGAAACATCCAAACAAAACCTGTGTCCAAGTGAGCTTAATTCACAAACACACTTACATTTTGTTGAGAAAATAAAGTCCTTTCTAGATAATGTCACTGTCCGAACTAGAAAATAAACCTAATCAAAGAAGAGCTTTGCATGTCCTGTTTAGATGAGACATATTTTTGATTTTTTTTCATTGTTAAATGTTGTCTTATTGCTGCTAAATATTATAATGATCCATTTCAATGTTAGATTTCATCAAATTCTAAATCAAAGAAAACCCTTCTTGTATGTCCTTCTTCCTCTCTCCATTTACACATTGATCTATTTTTGCTAAACAATATGATATGTGCTAACACAACAGAGAGAGCAGAAGAGGACAAGTGTTTGGCAAATGGAGACTGCTACTAAAGTGCTGACATTTTCTTTTGTCATTTTATTGTCTCAGAGTGTGACTTTCTACTTCCTGTGTCCTCCAGGTCACCAGTGATGGCAGGTGGGCTTTTTGCCGTGGACAGGAAGTGGTTCTGGGAGCTGGGAGGATATGACACGGGTCTGGAGATCTGGGGCGGAGAACAGTACGAGATCTCCTTCAAGGTAAAAAAAAAAAAAAAAAAGAAACACATCACCGCCATACACAACGCAGCAGTGCAACATAATCATTACTTTCACTGTGACCTTTGTGCCAGCCGTGATGAGGGGTGACTTGAATCACAAGAAGTGCCTGGGTTTTTCCATGTTTTGTGTTTGGAGTTGTACATTTTGAATTTTGTATAAAGTATGTAGAAATACTACATCCTATTATTGGATAATGTTAGTATGTATAATATTAAGAGCACTTGGAGGGGGGTATTCATCCCTGACCAGTCAGTAGTGACAGAGATTTCATTCCTGTTGACAGAAAACTGTAGCCGTTACTTGTACCAATTAAGTTAAAGTCTGCCATGTTGATCGAAGAACTATGCCAATATAAAAGATCCCTCTGTCCATTTTCGTTACTGCTTATCCTCTAGAGGACTGCGGGGGAGCTGGAGCCAATCACAGCTAACACTGGTTACCCCCTGGACAGGTCGCCAGTCAATCACAGGGCTAAGATATAGCAGATAAACAACCATTCACACTCATATTCACACCTACGGGCACTTAAGAGTCAACAGTTAACCAAAGCTGATGTTTTCGTCTGTGGAAGGAAGCCGGTGTACCTGGAGACAACCCACACAGGCAAAGGGAAAACATGTAAACACCCCCTAATGTAATAGATGATTTCTGTAAATCTTCTTTAATACCTGCATTGATATCATCTTTTTGACTTGAAAGGAGCTTACATATGTTCACCTCAAGGTTTGTACATTTGACTATTTTTAACACCCAAAGAGTATAAATCATAATAGTATATAATGAACAGTAAATGTTAGTTTTTAAATGTAATTGTTTCTTGCAAAAAAGGTAGTCCATTGTTTGTGTACCTCGGTATAGTAATTGTTGTTATTTTATCTAAACGCCCCAAAGGATAGATCAAGTCTTTTTGGATAAATGTCTTTATTCACCATAAAAAATATCTGAGTCTTATTGTAATCACAGCTATTATTATCAAATACCCAGCCCTTCTCAAAAGGCTTTTGATATTGTTATTCCTGTTCTGCTCAATGCAGTATCATGTGTATCACAGATTGGAATTTTTAGAGTTTAAAGGCTTCTTGGATCTCTGGTCACGATATATGTTAAATATTCCTCCAGAGCTCCTTTTAGTTAACAGGCCAGCATCTTAAAACATGTACAATATGTTGACATTAAAATGCTTTTAAAGTAGGAAAGAATGCGGTCCCATACCTCTCCTAATGTTTTGTTTGTTTATCCACGGCTTTTAAACTAAATGGCTAATTGAGCAACGTGAGACGTTCCTCATTATGGTTTCAACACTTGTTCCGAGTCCTGTGAGCCGAACATGCTCTGTTGCATTGCAGACTCTCCACATTAATCATACTCAGAATACCATATTAGATTATGCTTTTGTCTGGTGTTTCAGCATGAATTATTCCATAGCATAGCCATAACTGCTTGCGCCTTGGCCAGCATGTTAAGAACTACCCCCCTCCATCCTCTGCTGCCTCTATCAGTGAGCTCTGGACTGATAGAACAGCCTGTCACAATAATTGAATTCTGGGTTGTATGAGTAAGGACTTTTGTTGTCTCACTCAATTAAGCAAAAAGGCCACTGCTGGGTAGTTTGATTTGATTGGACATATGCTGCATTGCAATACTAAATGTTGTTCATTAGAGTGAAATTTCCGTCGAAGTAGTTTTGCTGTTTAGAAAATTTGAACATCCAAATTAAATTTACTGCTCAAATTGTTTTACCTCCTTCTTCTTCTCTATGTTAATACATACCCTTGTTTTTGTTGCTCTCTATTGCCAACTGATACCTAATAACACAATTTGCTCATATATGACATGCATGAAAGCTTTTACATGTGCTTGTTTAACAGGGCCAACTCATCCTATTCACTGTGAAGCATTTTACTTTCACAGAGGCAACAGCAGGAATGTAAAGCAGATAGTGAGTATAAGAAACTGTACTGTAAGAAAGTGAGAGTAGTGGAGGAGCTGCACCATGCACGCATACGCCTTTAAGGATGTGGACTTATCATTACATTTCTGTGAAGAAACACAGATATACACATACAACAATGTCTGACACACAAGCTGAACAGGAATACCTACAGGAGTTTAGTCCACATGTGCTATGTTGATTAAATAAAGTTTAGACAGGAGATATTGAGATATAACTTTAACAATTAGCAACTTTTACGAGCAATGAATGAAGTGCTTATTCATCACACAAGGCATGAGGGTATTGTAAAAAGAATCATTTGAGTCCTCTTTTCACGTAAAAGTTATCACCATCGCAAGCTGTGGAGCAAATGAGCTCTGATATAATGTGGTTCTCACAGAACACCCTAAAACAAAGAAGGAGGGTATTTGAATTGTTATTGCATTGTTACTAAATGCCAGTTGTCAGCCAGATCCACCTTTGTAAGAGAGTTGTATTCAGTTTTTCTGAATATGTTTTAGAAAACAGGTTCACTTTGAATGTCACTGCTTGTTTAATCTAACACACCAGATGGCTTGTTACAAGGAACCATCTGAGAAGTTGTAATTGGAATTTTTTTGGAAAAGGGCAGGCACTTTCAAAATCTATCCCCGTCTATCACCCAGGGCTTGAAATTAACTTTTTTTTTAATCACTCCTGTCCCAAATTGAAGTTCTTTTTTTTTCCATCACACATAATAAATATAGTTTAATAACTTTGTTTCAGTAACTGTCATCTCTTTATCGACGCACTAAACGGGAGTTCTGAACACATAATTATATTTTGAACACTGTGCAGCTTCATAGATAAACATTACGTTCAGCTCAATATGTTTTGAATTTATATGTACATTAATCTCATCATTATATCTTTCCTGGTGCCCCCTCTAAAGGAGAGGTGTTATTAGGTCAAGTGCACCAAATAACTGTAATGTGTCCAGGGTGCTATTTTCACTGTCCCCAGGATGACAGGACGTTCTTAGGTTTGAGCTCTGCTATCCCTGTCTTACCTTGTGAGGCAGCTGGATTCTCAAGATCACGCAAGAATCCTCATAGGATGTTGATTGGTCCGAACAACCAGTGGTTCAGATATAAGCACATAACTTGAGGCCTGACAGGATGAATTCTCATGTGATCTCAAAATCTTTATCCTTAAATCTTGAATCAGGTGACTACCAAAAGTCACCTCATTGTATAATTGTTTGTAAATGTTGTAGGCAAATATGGGTTTGTGGTGGAAACCAGCATTGTAGAATACCTACAAGAACTAAAGTTCTTTGTTAAAGCACTTTGTAACTTGCGCCGTATAAACAGACTTATGATTATTTTTTTATTTTTAAATGAAAAAAAATGCCAACCTATGCTTTGGTGCAGTGTTTTGAGGTGAGTGGATTGCAGAGGTTGTGTGTCAGAGGTGAGTGATAAGACTTTCAATTTAATCTGACTGGCACTGAACTCAAGCTCTTGATCCCTCCTGCAGCTAGGCTCCCCTGTTATTAAGCTCAAGTGTTTCCGTGCAGGGATGAAGAGGATGGAAGGGATTGGTGCTGTAGGCCACACCTTCCCCACAGTGAGATGTCGAGAGGGTGGATTCAATCTGTTATTTCTCCCTATTCTGTTTGCCCGAGCTGGTGTGGTGCAACAAACTTGGAGTAATTGAATTGAAATAGCAGCCAGCTGATGTCCACTCCGGAGAGTCAGGAAGGGAAGTGATGAAGAATACCAACAAACTGACTGGAAATTACCAAGTTGAAAGAAAGAGCAACATCTCCCTCAATTTTGACTCACTGAGCTTCCCCTGTGGCCAGTCTATGTCCATTATCAGTCATGTGACATTGTGAAAGACACCTGGATTGCAAGTAATTTTGGGTAAAAACATTAATATGCTGTTAGTGCCGGTTCACAGTTGGCTATACCCGTGATCCTTCTAAGAAGTTGCCACCCACCATAAATCCGAAAAGAGAAGAACTATTATTTTCCTGAATTACTTTCCCTTTCTGCTTTTTTCTTAGATTTACCTTCTCCATCCTGTTATCCTTCGCTCCTGGATTCATGACCCAGTCAACATACCCCACAACCTGCTGTATATACTGTACATTACCTCATGTCTCTCTCCTATGCTGTCATCCTCCCACTCCCTCCATCTTTTTCCCTTTCTTTACATCTTAACCTTGTTTGTTATCCATTGCTTTGTTTTTCTCACACTCACACATTCACAGTGTTCAGTTTCACACACACTATCACAGCAGCTATGAGCAAAAATCTCTTTGATAGTGTTTTTTTTTTTGTTTTTTTATCACTGCTGAATCTCTCTCTCTCTCTGTCTCTCTGTAGGTGTGGATGTGTGGTGGTCGAATGGAGGACATCCCTTGCTCTAGGGTAGGACACATCTACAGGAAGTACGTCCCTTACAAAGTTCCTGGAGGGGTCAGCCTAGCCAGGGTGAGTCTCAGTTCATTTTATAGCATGTTAATGTGGACACAAAGACCTTTTTTAACATGTATTCTCTCATAATGGTATCAGGCTGATAGTTTCAGTTATATTTGATCATTCTCTCCTAAACACATCTCGCTATTCTGACTTGTATTATGTATGTATGTGATTGTTTTGGCTACTTTTAGAAAAAAAAATCCTATTCACTTCCATGGCATTAGGTTAGTGGAAGAAGCATTTGCATAAGATAACTCCAAGCTTTGCTATAGGAAATAAAACTAAGGCTGATTGTCAATCTTTGAGCCTTTTATGGTATCACCCAAAATGTATTTAGAGCACAGAATATAGAAAACTGTTGATCAGGCTATGTTCTTTTACCTCTTATTCTTTGGTTTGTGATTAGAAAACATGTGACACTTAACTTGAATTAAGTTGTTTGTTTTTTTTGTTGGTGTTATTGTTTTTTTCTTTTCATAGAGATATTGAAACTGATACCATGATATTTCCAGTGATGATTAAAAAAGATATCCAGCCTAAAGTAGCAATGATATTTATTGGGAAAATTATTGTCAGTATTACAATATTAATACAATATAATACAATCTGGTTGAAGCACTTGGAGCTGACTGAACAGTTTCCAAAGTCAGCTTTTGTTCAGTTTGTCCTTACCCATCAGGTAGCTCTCACTAGCTAGCAGAAGTCTGCAAACATGAGGCTGATGTCTTGTCAAGAAACACAAACGGCAGCACATCTGTTAGTATGTGTATCCTCCTGCTCTATCTGTGCTGAAACTGATTATTGAACTGGATCAACCTCATATATTTATTTGAAGCATTTGCTACTGACAGTCAATAGCTGTGTGGGATAATCTATATTTTATGTATATGTATGTATTTTATGATTTCAGCCTTGTAGATGCTGCAGGTCTTTTAGTATTGTTGTACAAATGTACAAAAATATGTTTGTGGTTTGTAGGCAATCAAAAAATCGATTCAAATCATTAATCAATCATAAGCTTGAAACAATGAAATTTAGCCGAATTTACCCTTTAACCATTATTAAAATTAATTTTTGCACGCTACACTGACAATAATACTCATAATAGAAGCTTTGTTTGTACCTTTTTACCTTACAGTGCCCAAACACATACCATTATCCACAATCTATAACCTACAGTTCTCCAGTAATTAGCTGAAATTTCTTTACTCCATGTGAGCTTTTACACTTGGGCAAAGTATAAGAAAATAAAAAATATTAAAAAAGCCTGTAGCTGAACACTATTCATTATGCATGACTCAGCCGCAGCCTGACACCTGGCTATGTTTGGCTTAGCTGAATATGTAATTAAACCTCTTGGCCTCTGTTTTTGCCTTGTCGGTCTGACCATTAGCCCTTCGAATGCTGATATAACACAGGCAGCAGGTATAACAATACAGGAGGACTTACTACACCTCAGGGCTGTGATTAACTCTGTTTAGTCCCTTGTGTCCTTCTCTGCATAACGCTTTGAAAAATATATTAAAAAGCCCTTTCCCATTAAGCAGATTTGCTTTAGTTGATTGGATGAATGGAGAGGCTGTTTGTTACCCTATCATGAATGGATGAGACTGCAGTTGGGTTTTTAAATCTTTATTTTGATATGTAGACATTTGGGGTTTTATTGCAGTCATAAACCAACAGTGAACAAAGACCTCTTTCTTCACCTCACAATGTGGACTGACCTCAATGACATGCTGTTAAATATAAATTCTATCATGCTCACAGTGGAGAAAGTTTTTTTATGAAAAAAAATAGACAACAGAGCTGTTTTTAATGTCAAAGGTGATTGTCCGGGGCACGGAGATAGAAAAAACCTTTATTGTTATTGTACATCACTATACAGCAAGATCTGGAGAGCTTCTCATGTTCAGTTCAAGCATAAAGCACATTCAATAAGTTAATAAATACCACAATACCACAAAACAACAATCCACATTCCATTATTAAATTGTCACCATTGATGTTATGTCACTTCAGTAATACTAATTTAGGATAAAAGAAAAGGGGGATAAAAGACATTTCGATGCCTCAGTCAAGTCTACTTTCACAAAGGTGCATACGAGACTATTTGAATGTTATAAATATGCTTCTTTGAAAAGAAAGGCAGACAAAGAAAGCGTAACAGGCTCAAGATGGAAACAAAAGAATCTCATAAAGTCTGTAGACACAGAACTCTGCATAAAGATTTGGTTGTTTGTGGACCAAAGGAGGAGCAGGAAGAGGAAGAGGAACAGATTTTTGAGTTAAACCTCAAAAAAGTTAAAGTTAAAAACCTTGCAAAAAATGACCTGAAAACGATAATATAGGCACATTTTGTTTTCAGACTTTTTCAGTCTGAGATTAAGAGATCTAACATTAGAGGTTTAGTGTGGAAAAAGATTGAATGAGATGAGCATTTATCTTGATCATTGAACCCAAAAATAACTTACAAATCTATGGTATTTTAATGACTGATATACGTTATAATACTTCATACAGATTATTGTGTTATTTCAGTAGTTGTTGGGATAATGTTTACATTCCAAGATGGCTAAATTGAACCATGAAAGTTTAGTTTATGCATAAGACTAGTTTGATATCAGTTGTTAGATAAAACTGTATTTGAACGTGGCTTAATATCACAGAAAAAAGTATTATCAACTTCAATTTAAATAATAATCATTGTGACAATACAGCACATTCAGATTGAAGATTTTTTGATAGAAAGCCTGAATTAAAAACATTAGTGTGTTTAAAAGACAAGCATTGAATTATGGGTAGGGGTGGGATCCAGTGTTTTGGGGGAAATAACACTACAAGAAACTAAATGTTAAATGTCTATTGATTTAAAATTTGAGTTTTGCCAGTACTACTTTACAGACCCCAGGCACTAACTTTCTTTTTTATCAAGGGAAGGCAACAAAGAATCTGGTTACATTAAGGTTTTGGTCATGGTTCACCAAGAAAAGCTTCAGTCAAGGTCTAAACATGATTTGCCTGAGGTAAGATTTAAGCCCAAGTCTTCCTTTTCCTCTCTGCTGTTTCAGTATCGAACTGCAGGGGGTTTTGGGTTGTTTTTTTTAACCGTGTCTCATCCATATAAGTAAGCATTCATATCCTTCTCATTTGATGTGCAGAGAATTGTTTGCACTTAAAGATGCCATACTTATTTTATAAAACAGCAGGTGAGTCCCTTCAGCATGTACAGATACTGAGAACAAAGACCCTTCAGACACATCAACAGTGTCTGTGTACATCAGTGGATCCCCCTCGAGTCCAGTCAACATGGAGGGAGATAGAACCACTGAACTCCACTTCACCTGGAGAGCACAGAGTATTCTCATTCATTTCACCATCCATACCTCCAAGACTGCTACCATCTGTATTCCCAGACATGCGTCCGTACCTCAGAGGCTGACAGCCTCTGTGATTTTTTACTTATTTACACCTCAAAGGCTTCAGATGGAAGGATTACCCATTGCTCAGGTGTAAATCTTTCATGTTTGCAATTGTCTGAGCTTAAAGAACCAGTAGAGCTGTGTGCATGGCAGTCATCGTCGCTCACGGCTCTTATCCACTTTGTCGCTTGCTTATCTTTTTATTCCGGTCAGGTAGTCTTGTTCCAAAGTTGGGATATTGGACGCTTTTACAATGATTGAAAGAGGTCAATGAAAAAAGTTTCTGGAAGCATTTAAACCACTATATGCATTATTTTGTGGCCTAAATGTACACTAAATTATGCATTTTAGCCTTTTTTGGGTTTTTTTGTTTTTGCAATGTGCCCTCATTAAAGCTGCAGTCTGTAACTATTTTTGTGTTATATTTGCTAAAATTGTCATTATGATCTGATAGTAGAATAAGATACAGATAAGCTGTGACAAAATCCACCGTCTCTGGGTCCATCCAGTGGTTGTAAAATGATTTACAAGAATCCACCGCTCACGAATCAAAACAACCAATCAGAGCCAGGAGGAGTGTCAATGACGCTGTACACACGCTGCTGGCATCCCCCCTCTCCCACACAGCGCGTGCTCTCACTCGGTCAAACAGGTTTCCTCTCTACTGTGGGGACGAGCCTTCACGTTCATGCAGCGTGCACGGCAGGTTCCTCTGTGGGGAGGGGCTTAGAAGGCAGGGCTGCAACAGCAGAGATGAAGAAGGAGGGACTTGGAGGCTGTACTCGTTCAAATTTTCTGGCTAAGTCCACTTTTTTCTCATAACTACAGACTGCAGCTTTAAGTCGTCTGCAAAAGCATCTTGCATCGAGTCACAGATGCACAGCATAAATCTTTGAGACAACTCGACAGCATTGTTGTAGTCCAGGGGAAACATTTATGATACAATATAAACATGATGATAAAAGACAGATATTAAAGATGTGCCAAAAAATGCAATAGAGATATAAAACCTAAAGGGACCTTTCTCCTAAAAACAACAGAAATATAAGCACACATTATCAGCTCCTTTCCCAGCCAACATATTTAGATGACTGTGAAGAAAGACCAGCACTCTCAGTTTGCTTGTAACATTACAGTATAAAGGAATTTAGTTTCATGATATTTCTGTCCCTGGGAAGATCTAAGGAGACACCTTTCTTTTCAGCTTGGCACCTTTATCTGAAAGGTAAAATCTTTCACCCGCAAGTTTAATGCAATTCATACAGTTCCTTGGCACATAATTTTCCCCAGGAAGTGGTCTTGTCAAAGGCTTCACACCAGACCTGCGGGTGGCTCAGTGTTAAAATGTAGTGAAACAATGAGACAACCTGCTTCAAAATGATTCCCTGTACGCTCCAGACTTCTATGATCATTACCATCAAAAGTGCTGGGACATGATGGTGGTTGTGTTTCTGCGTGGGTTCGATAGATGCTTTGTTTTGAATACCCACAACATGTTCTTGTACAGTGCAGCTGTACACATTTTTTTTTTCAGCTTTTCAACAGATGTTTTACAGTAGCTTAACCTCTTAAACCTTTTAAGTTATTCTTTTAAAGATATGTCTGGCCATTTTCTATATTTTTCTTTTTGTCAGCAAATATGCAGACCCAAACAAACAATGCATGGCTCATTGACATGTTTTCAATAGTTTTTGGACAACAACAGAGATCTACAGCAAAGAGGAATGAGATATATCAGGCTTTAGATACACACAATATGTATTGGCTTTACTCTGCACGTGCAATTTGTATAAAAAATCACCAGCTTTATCCTTTAAGTTTCCTTTTTTAAAGGTTTTATTATGAAAGACATTCTTACACTGTATTGACAGTATCACATTTACATTATGTTATATTTCCGGTCTGGCTTTATGTCCCTCCACCAGATGCCTTTTTCTGCCTGTTTAAACCTGGATTGAGTTTGAAGTTGGACAGATAAGAAGTCCCAGACTTTATTTAAGGGCCACTTGAGAAACTGTTGCTTTCTATATTGATTCTCGTGGAAACTGGGTGCTCAGGTGAATTATAACACCAGTTATGTTATTCAGAGCTTGCAGTTGTCTTTTAGTTTGATTTATGTTTCATGCAGCATCAATGTGCAAGCCACTCTGCTTGACAGATTGAATGTTAGTGTTTTTGTCAGCAGCAGTATATGCTGGCTTATTTTGCTATGTGCTCATTGTGCACTTATTTTAGTTGTTGTCCCAGCCAATCAACTCCCATCCTGCCGTTGTATCTTGCCACCTGTTCCTTGTTGTGTCCTTACTTTAGTTTGTATTTAAGTCCTTGTTTTCAGTTAAGGCTTGTTGGATCCTTTGTTCAATGAAACTCAGTTTTGCCCTGCCGGCACATAACCTTCAGTGCCTGCTGCCCGCTGTCTCCTGCTCCGCTCCACATAACACATTCGCTACAGGGCTGAAACATTTTATTTTCATTATTGATCAATCTACTAATTATATTCTTGGTTAATAATTTAATGTACAACATATCCCATAACAACAATTCATCTGAGCCGAAGATGATGTTTTCAAATTTCTTGATTTGTCAGACCAGCAGTCCAAAACTGAAGATATTCAGTTTATGATCATGTAAAACAGAATAGCAGCAAATCATCACATTGGAAAAGTGAAAACTACAGTGAATGTTCAGTATATTTGTTTAAAAAAGAGACTGAAACAATTCAAATGTCTTTTTTCATCAAAATTGTGATAAAAAATGATACATTTTCTTTTGATTGAATAATTGATTAATCGACTTATCGTTGCAATATAATGTTAACACTGAGTGACAGTGTTTTTTAATTTCAGTCGTCAACAGAGATTTTACATGATATATATTTCCCAGTAGTTTATGAAGACATTTATGTTGGTTGTGGAAATTTTGGGGAAGTATTAGAATTTTTTGTTTTTGTTTTTTTAAATACAGCTTTGTGTATGAGATATTCACTCATTTGAACCAATTCCGAATTAAACCCAGCTCAGTGTTTCATGAGATAACAGGCTGCATTTGTCATGATAGACATGTAAGAGAGAAACCGAAAATGGTTTACATTTCATGAAGCCAGCATTTAAATTACAACATAAATTACAACAAAATAACACTTAACAACAGTTAAGTGTTGTATCTGCTTTCATGTCAAGACACAAGTTGCTTCAATGTTTTTTTCATCGCTCGCCTCCCGGGACATGATGACAGCTTCCTGTGTGATGACTGGCTGCCTTTCTACTGAGCAGCTTTGATCATTTTGTCTTGTGGGATCAATCAAAACATTGAGTATGGCAGGATGTAAAGATGATGGCTTAGTCCGTGTTTCCATGAACACAGGATGTCCAGAAATACTAAGATCCATCAACAAGCCAGTTGACTTTGAGACTTTGAAGTTCAAGTGGCTTTTACTGTTTGACACAGGATTTTCATTTTGCATCATCCATACGGGATGTTCAGTGTTCAAACTATTGTTTCTGAACCCTGTCAGTGCTCTCCTCACCAAACAGCAGGAAGTCTTCATGTTAATATTTCATGATAGAAGAAATGGAATAAATATACAACTACAATCATCTGCTACTTATTTAACGAGTGAATAAGCATGACTGCTAAATAGTTAATTCAGTCTACCTTCAGTGATTCTGCAGCCTCACCAGACCACATTGAACATCTTATTTCTTACTTTACTTATTTCCTAGCATTACAAAATATATGCACAAGTGTAAAAATATTGTCACTGTTCGGTATCCGCACTTTTTAGTATTCATTGGTTGTACTTTTTTTCAAACAAGACTACATCATTGTTCTCTGCAAGTTAAAATGTGGAATGAAAACAGGAGGTCTCACTCTTGATTTCAGAACCTGAAACGTGTGGCGGAGGTGTGGATGGATGAGTACGCCGAATACATCTACCAGCGTCGGCCGGAGTATCGCCATCTGTCCGCAGGAGACATGGTGGTGCAGAAGGAGCTGAGGAACCGCCTTAACTGCAAGAGCTTCAAGTGGTTCATGAGCGAGGTGGCCTGGGATCTGCCCAAACACTACCCACCGGTGGAGCCTCCTGCTGCTGCATGGGGAGAGGTACAGTCAGCTCTCGTACCCAAAAGACCAAAATCTTAATAGAATCATAGAAAGCTAGATCAATCTGAAAATGAAATGTGTTTTTTAAAATTTGGTTTTATGTGGCTTTTATAGAGTCAAAGAATGAAAAGCAATATTCTCTCTCACTGCTAAGTTTGTCAAATTTGAACCCATAATATCATGACTACATGATAATACTCTTTAGACATCTGATCTGCTAGAACTCACATGGTCTGTGGTATTTTTTTCTGACAGCCGGTAGTTAAAGTTCATGCTTGGGAGAAATTTCCTCCAAGGCTTTATTTCAATCCTTATCCTTAATATACTGTAGTTTTCTTATCTTGTGTTAGAGACACATTTACACAAGTGGAACATCTGAGCCCATTTGATTAATGACAACTACAAAATTCATGGAGCCGGTCTGTGTCTTCAGCAGGTTGTTGTAAGAAAGCAGGCTTTTCCTCAGGTTGTTATTATACTTACTCCGAGATCCTACCGGGAGCATATGCGTTCTAGCTCAGACGTGTTTTTGCCACGTGTGTTTTTGTGCTTCTACTGTAGATCAGTGGGCTACATAGTTAAATTGTTTCTTTATATGTCTGTTTTAATTGTGTTTGTTGGTGAAATACGATTAGGAGTTGTGGTGTTTTATTTTGAAAATTGACCGGATGCTCTATGCTGCTTCTGTATTTGACTCCCATCTCGATCTGCTCTGTGAAGCTTGATGTGGCTTTGAAGCGGCTTCCTTTTCAAAGTAGACTAGGCGCATATGTTTAGTGCGGCAGAGCAGAGAGCCACTTCTGGGACACTTCGATCAGCTCAGGCAGCCGTGTCAGAGCCCAGTTCCTAGTGGAATCAAGTCGTTAAGGGGATCTTTAAGTTTCTCCTTATTTTATAAATAGTGGCCCAGAGGTTATACACTGGGAAAATTGAAGAAAAGTGGCACTGCTGAAAATTGCATGTTTTGGTTGATGCAACATGTATTTTAAGTTTAGAGATGCAAAAAGATGAAAGGAGGGAAATTAATAAAAATAGGGAGGGAGGGAGGGAGAGCGGGAGAGAGAGAAAGTTGAAAAGATCATTACAAAGTGATGGTTGCAGAGCTCTCTGCTCAGCAACACAACACAAGATTAAAAAGCAGGAGTGAAGAAGTTTTATTTTTCTCTCAGGTCTCTCAGGTCCCCTTTAATTTCACAGCAGCTCCCATCCAGCATGATATGACTGATGCAGCCAGTCATTGTTATTAACCTTGATATTTATGTATACAATCTTGCAAAAGCAGTTTAAAAATGTCACCAAAAATCTTCCAATGACTTTTCATAACTCATTCAATCACTGATCGCTTTGTTGAGCTGATAATGTTTAACCGATATTTCCTAATCTACATTGTTCCTCATATGGAATGAATACTCTACAGGCACACAGATCCAGAAGTGTTGTCTCTCCAACCAATATTCTTAGTTCAGCAACAGGAAAACAATTTGATTTGCGCTCCTTTATTTCCAGACTTGTGTCACACACATTAAAACAGTATCAACTCTTATTTAATGGTACTTTATGCAAATTAGATGAACTGTGACAGAGTGTATTTGTTTCAGGCTATACCTTAAGAAATTAAGAAATTAAGAAATTGCAATGACACAAAAGTCTGCACCCCTGATGATAAATATGTGACAGGCTTAGTAAATATCCCCCTTAACAGCAGAAAGAGAAGAATATTTATTTATCTGAGCACTTTTCAAAACCAAGGTTACAAAGTGCAGTAGCAAACTGGCAGTACTGGATAGTATGACCTAAAAGAGGTTTAAAAAAAAAAAAAAAAAAAAGTAATTTTGAAATGTTATTTATTTTTTTGGTTTTGTCAGATTTTACCGTTTTAAAATAACTTTGTTTTCAATTATTATTTTCATTTTGATATGTCCTTTTATTAAGAACTTAAAACACTGAAAAAAATGAATTTACTGACTTTTCAAGACATGATATACAGCTATTAATTGCTTTTCATTTGAAATTAATTTCAAAATAGGCATCAAACCAAGAGAACAGGTTCATAAGTAACAATTTATTTAAAGTAATACAGGAAACTGTCAAGAAAATGAAGGCCAGTTGGCTCAAATAATAATATCTGTTGTACCAGGCTGCTGTCTGGATTTATGCTCTGATTGAGAGGAGAGAGTATTTAATGTGAGCCAGAGTGCGATTGGCATATTTTTGCCTTTTGAAATGAACAAAGCTAAGGAGATGATTTAAGAACTTGAATCTGCCTCAACAGATGTTGTGCGTAATGCCCTTTGTGATTGTGGTTTAATAAAAACCTCTGGTTACAGCTAAAGACTGTCATGTTGACTAACAGCTGAATATCCCAGTAACACAGTGTCATTGTTTATGACTTACTGCTATGCATGTTTGTGTTGTAGGTTCGTAACGTGGGCAACAACCTGTGTATGGAGACGAAACATTTTGTATCGGGGAGTCCCATCCGCCTGGAGAGCTGTGTGAAGGGAAGGGGCGAGGTGAGCTGGAGCCACGGACAGGTGAGCAACGAAAACCTAAAACAAAAAGACTCTTCAGGCTGGATTTTTTTTTTTTTTTTATCAAGGAATTGAGTCTAAATTAAATGCAGAAGACAGAACTTAACAACCGAAGTCCAAGACAAACAGGACTATATTCAACAAAACATGCACAAATAAAACTTAAAGTTACTAACAAAACATGTTACTTTAAATAGTAAAATTAACCAGACTTAATTTAGTTTAATTATTTTGAATGGTTTATGACTTTAGTGAATGAGTAGATCAAGCACTGCTTTCTTTTATAAATATTAAAGGGAGATCAGGGTTATATTTGGGGTATTTGAGTTTTGTGCACTGTTTACATGCTGAGGCTAGAGGTCCACTCCCACCAGTACTGTACTGTATGTGATTTATCCAGTCTAATCTGGTTCAGGTTGTGTCCTGTTTATCTGCTGCTGCCCTCAAGTCCGCATGAATATGTCTAATGCCCAAGTGGATCAGAACAGATTCTCTATCAGCTCTGATCATGTGACGTGATGTGTTGTTATCACCATCAGAGAAACTGGTTTTTGAAGCAGAAGAACTGACATTTGTTGCTTCTTTTTTCTGTCTTCTGTCACTGCTGCTCATAATGTTGCTGCCAGTGCTGATGTTCTCTCTCTGTTTGGGTCGATTAGATCTTATTGAGTCGTTTTGTCTCAATGTTTGTCCTTGATTCCCTTTTAAAAGCAGGTCTTTTTGTTTTGACAATTTCATGCATGTGTAATTCGGGTAGCTTTTTGACACGTCAGTTTTAGATTGGGTCCAAAATTTTAGCCTTTGGTCTCTCATGCTGGCGTGTTTGACATTTTTGGAGGATCACTCTGAATGCCTCAAGTCTTAAAATTAAATATTTACTCTAATGGTTCAAAGGGTTAAAGTATTTCAGTAAGATTAGAGTTCAACAGCAAGGACACTTTAACCAGAAGGAGTTGAACCAGCAGTTGTTTTCTTTAGGTTAAGGGACAGACTTTTAAATCACTAAGCCACCCTTGAGATTCACCATTGTTGATAGATTGTCTCCTTAGTAATTGTATTTCCTCTGCTAAACACACATAAATGTCAAATGAACTTTCATAGACACACAAGCAGCACACACACACACACACACACACACACACACACACACACCAGCAGCTTCATTATCTTTGCATTGTTTGAAAGGAGTCTGTTTGCTCTCATATGTCACAGCGAGGATCTTTAAGCCGAGCTCATAATACAACCTTAATGGATTGAATGTCCCCTTTTGTTTCCACAGCTGAAATACTGCGCCTCAGAGCCCTGACAGTTTAATTGCTTTAATCTGAAGATGCATTGTAGTTTAATCTGTGTCACAGTTGCCATCTGTATTCAGCGCCAGCAAGATATGGATTTGCTGCTGATCACAGGAGGCCGTCTGGCAGCTGTCCTTGTCAGGGCTTTTTGATTTGGTACAAGACGAGCGGCAGAACTCATTTAGAAAGTCTTTGTGAGCCGGAGCGACGGCCATTTCTACAACACTGATGGGCGAGACTTTAAAGATGTCTCTACCATTGTAATTTTATTTTTAGATAACAGAAAACACATTTGCGCACATAGAACATGTAATCTGAGCTTGTTTGGCTTCATGAAACTAAATACAAAAACTGGATTTTTGTACTTATTTAAAACTGTGCTCCTACTCCCATCATGTCATTTTAAACTTCAGTCTTTTAAATTATTGTTATTACTTTAAATGTTTCGGTTTTTTTTCTAAACAAATCAGTACTGACTACTTAGTTCATCATTTTTTCATGCAACATTGAGATCAACAGATATGCACTGCAACAAATAATTAGATTTTTAGAAAAAGGGATGAACATTAAGGACACCATCAATCAAAGTGTCATCAAAGACTCTCCTGAGTGTGGTGAGTCATCAGTGTTTCAGCAGCTTTTAGATAAATAGATGTGAATGATCAGAGAGCTGAAGATGATGCTGAGCAATGAATCTGCACACACAGGACAGGGAGAACATATAACATGCTATATATAGTATAGTGTTATAGTATAGTACATGCATCACACATTTATTGTTTGTGTGTTTTGTAATATGCACACAAATTTATGCCTGAGCTAAAATATGAATCCTGATTGATTTCTTTGTGTTTTTCTGGGTCTGTGAACATATAACATGCTTGTTTTGATACAAGGGAACCTGATAATTGAGGGTTCTTTCAGGATCTGCAGTGGTTCAGTGTGTTGTCTGTGATCACTCAGTCATGAAGTTTATGCTCCTTTCTGATTGTTAAAGACTAAAAGGTGGGTGGCAGTTAGTGGAAACAGTGTTTATCTTTGGTCTGTCCAGTCTTTGTAGGTTTTAGCTGGTCTTCAGGTTTGTCCTCATCTTAATACAATCAGTTATTATGGCTGCAAACATCTCGTCAGCCATCTTTATAATCTACCATAATAACAGCCCAGAAAATAATATGCTTTGTAAGATGGCTAATTTGCCTAGAAAATAATCATCATCCTTCACAAGTCATAATGAACATGTTTTTTTTTTTACTCACTCAGTTTCATAAAATAGATTCTAATTCAAAAAGTTTATGATCCTCCACTGGAAGCAGAAACATGAACAATTACGCTGAATGAGTGATTTGAATAGTCAGTCACAAATACAATACACACGCCAATGATGAGTGCAAAGGCCACAATAACACTCATACATTATTTCAGCCAGATGATCCTTGACTTTTTTTTTTCCAACTTTAGAAACATTGAGAAAAAGCTTTTCCTGTTTAGCCAATAAAACATAGTGTCACAAATCCAAGATCTAAGGGGAATTTGCAAATAAAATTAATGTATCAAGAATAAGAAGTTTTTTTTTTCTTTTAAAAACACTAGCAGGTGTATTCTTAACAGGCTATAATTGCTGCACTTTTCACTGTTCAGCCTTCTCTGTAATCCTATTTCCTTAGTTCAAGAATATTTTTTTAACATGAAATAAAGAAGAATGTGTCATTAGAGATTTGTTGTGTTCCCTGCAGGTGTTCACGTTGGGATGGAGAGAGGACGTCCGGGTGGGTGACCCCATACACACTAAAAAGGTTTGCTTCGACGCCATCTCACACAATAGCCCCGTCACCCTGTACGACTGTCACGGCATGAAGGGCAACCAGCTGTGGCGCTACAGAAAGGTAGAGTCTCTTCTCTGAACATTTTATTCTGTCCCTCCCTTTCTCTTCTTACACTACAAAACAACAAAGCTGCTAACATAATTGCTTTTAAATAAATCACTTCAAGGCTACTTAATCATTCAAAGTTTTGCACGTTTGAACAAAATCTACCCTGAAGCTGAAAATGCACTGGCTGATGTTTGTAGGAACTTATGATGTTACTGTTTTGCATTTAAGCTCAGTTATTAAAGAAACATGCCACACTGGTAGCCTCATTTGAATTTATGTAACATTTGTGGGATTTAATGCAGTGTCACAAACAAGGTTGTTAGCAGCAGTTGATGTTCGTAAGCAAAAAGATAAGACAGTTGTGATACAGCAAAATGTATTCAATTTCCACAAATAAGCATTTTACTGCAAGAGAGGGAGTCTTTTCTTGCTGCTGTTGAATAAATATGATGTCGGAGTCATAGTGAGTCAGTCAGCTGTTACTTACACTTACAAACAGTGAACACTCATCTTGTGCATGCTACTTTTTTTCCCCTTTTTTGACAAAATACATCCATGATTTGAAAAAGTGACTATTAGACTTGCAACAATTAGTTCATTAAATAGACAGAAAATGAATCAACTGTTATGATAATTTGGTCCTCTTTTTTTCTTTTTTTTTAAAGCATAAAAACACAAAAAATTGGCTAGTTCCAACCAAAATGATTAAAGCAGAATTAGAATCAATAAGAATTAAAATCAATAAAATTATGTTCAGTTACCTTGTTGAAAATTAAATCCACTCCAAAATCCAGAATCTATCAATATGCAGATATTGTTCATTTCAAAAGCTTAACAGGTGGACACATAATGTCTCCTATTTCACTGTAAACTCCATTCTCAGTGTTTCCACATCACACTTGTGTCAGCTGTAATGTCACTAATCCTGCCCACAGGTACACACCTTAAAGCTCAGAGAAACTTTCAGTAGCCGAATATGAAAATAAACTCAGCGTAGTGAAGCTCAAACATCCAACTAAAGGAACAAGAAGAAAACATTTTTTGTTGTTTCAAATCAACTTATTTTATGCTTTGGTAAATAGAAAATGGTCATCAGTAGGGTGGAAAGGAAGGGTCATTTTGTGCTCAGAAAGGACAAAAAAATTGTATTTCCTTTGTTTAACCATTCTTCCTTTCCTCCCTTCCTTCCATCCTCCAGGATAAGAGTCTGTTTCACCCAATCAGTAACAGCTGTATCGACAGCAGCCCAAATGAGCGGCGAATCTTCATGAACACGTGTGACCCCTCCTCCCCTAGCCAGCAGTGGCTGTTTGAGAGAACCAACGCCACGGTGCTGGAGCACTTTAATCAGGGTGCCAACTGAGGCCCTGCAGCGTCCAAGAGAAAAGACTTGAGATGCATGCAGACGTGGATCTGCTGCTGCTGCTGCTGTGAAATGGGGTATTACATTTACTCTGGTTCCCCGTTTAACCTGACGCTGAGGTGACAGCTGTTTCTCTTTGGGCTGCTCAGAGTGAGGCAGGATGGGATACCGCGGGGGAAGTTGGTTAAACACATCAGTTAGAGGAATGACTGGGTTGATCTTTGATTGATGGGTTTGAGTTTAAAAGTGACTTTGTGTGTGAGATGTATTCATTCTGTCACGGCGTTGCTGCGGCAGTGGGTCTGCCTCACTTCCTGATTTTGCTTGATTGGTTATCTGACATTCCTCTACTCTCTTTTCTCAATCCTTTGTTTTTATTTCAATTTTTTCTGCCGTTATTTATTTGAAGTGTTTCCCTTTATGTTCTATGGTTTCTGTTTGTTTTTTTCTGTATTTCCTTGCTCTGTCTGTCTGCCTTTATCCTCCGTCTCCATCTCTTTCCACCTACTGTCTCTCCTGGTCCGCCTCTCCCTGCGTGTCCGTCTCTATCTGCCTGCATGACTGCACCTTTGCCCACCTTCTCCATTCACCCTCTCAAATCCCCTTATGTCTCTCCAGCACTGACAACCTCCCTGGGGTGGGTGGTGGGATGTGGGGGGGCATTGCTGCTGAGCCAAAGTCATCCTGACACCTGGGTGAAGCCAGGCAGAACCACTCTGAAAATCACCTGGTGAATTGATTCTCCTTTACGACCCTCATTCACCCTCCGTTCCCTTTACCGTGTCCTCTTCCCTGTTGGCCGTCGGTTTCTCCTCAACTGCTCTCCTCCTCTCTGTGGCCGATGTGTGCAGAGCTGCTTCATATGTAGCAAGTGGAAGCTGACAAAGAAAGCGCAACGGATATTTATTTTTTTCTTGCGTTCTACTTTCCTCTCTATTAGTAGTCATTTGCAGGTTTGTCACTGTGTAAGCAGTATCTAACACCAGGGTTGTGTGATTAACTAACTCTGGCTAAGGGCTTCTTGTTTGTCATGGTGGATGTGGAAGCTGCTGTCACACCTCTTTATTTCTGTGTGCCCTTCGCTGCTCCCCATTCGGCTCTACCACTCAGTCGCCAGAAGGACCTTGTCATAGACAGCTGAGCACGGGGTCACAGCGTAACGCGTAGCAGCGAGTTGACTAGCTTTGTGACTGGCAGGCCAGCAGACATGCAGCAGACCCACCTGATTGGCCAGCTGCTGAGCTGACACATCACTTTAGCGTACAATGTGCGCAAGAGGAGAGACGAACAGGGGTGAACAGATTCGCCGAGGTAGCTCTAGGAGACAAATGTGGAAGTTTAAAATGCATAAAGCACTTGTGTTATGATAAACTTGAATGAAATCTTAGTGCCTTGTTGGAAGAGTACTAGTACTAGATTTACAGGAAGTGTGTGCGTGTGTGTATGTGTGGTCCAAAGTGTCCAGAGCAGTTTAGGGAACAATTCACTCAATTAAGAGAATGACTTTTTCAGAAAAAACTGGGAATCTTCTCAAAAGTCTCATTTGGAATTGAACATGGATTGACCTGGACTCCAGTGCAGGGCATCGAAGGCACTGCTGGCTTTGTGACTCTTGTTCGGCTTTCTAAATGAACATACATGTAACTGCTGGCTGTGAATAGAGCTAAAGAGACTTTTTTCCACCATATTTTCTCCTGCCTTGAAAACTGAACCCTAAGAAGACCTTTTTATTATATTTGAATCATGACATGATGCTGTTGTGTTGTTGTTCTTTTCCTACCTGTTCAATCCAAAGTACTTTTATGGGGAAAGAGGAATTATCATTGCTTTTTTCGTTTTTCCATCCACCTTCTAGTTCCTTTTTTAATGACATTTTCTTTCATCTTTGATTTGATCCTGTGGTTCAGCTGATGTTGAATTGTGTTTGAATTCCTGTTCAACGTGATGTTTTGGGATGTTCTGCTTTGTCGCTTGCACCAATTCTTTAATCCGATTTTGTGAAGAAGAACAATGTACAGTGTGTGCTATTTTAATCAGCAGTTCCAGGTACTGTGCTCTATTAGATTTCAGCAGTCAGTTGTAGACCAAAAAGAAAAGTCATATCCTCCAAAATACTTACATAACAGCAACAAACGTACATTTAAAAAAAAAAAAATCCGGAATGGACTTTCAGATTTTGTGATTATTAACTCAAACATCAATCTCATATGGACAGTTTTGCTAACAAAACCTTTTAATAATCGTAAACATGTATCCTTCACAAAAATATCAAACAGGAGTCCTTACATAGAAACATGAAAATGACAATGCAAAGTGATATTAGCTCATCAAACATGTCCGATCATTCATCTATTAAAATGTTATAAAGAAATGTATTATTACACGTGGATAAATTACAGTGCTGGGTCACCCACAGGATGAATCCTCCTCTACTAAAGCGAGATTGAGAACACATTATTTTAGCGGGTTTATAGTTGGTACTTAAACCCACCACGACACTGAAGATGTTGGACAGTAACAGTTCAAATAAAAAAGATTGATCTGAACTGTCAAGTAAGCTAGATCCCTCAGACTGAAAGCTGAAATCTGCTGGTAGGAGTATTTTTTTAATGGACTTGGATACTGGCTCGACCACTATTACACTTGCTAATTATAACGTCATGAAGTCCCTTCAATCAAGTGTCTACTTTGCTTTGCTATCAAGTTTTTAAATCTAATTCAAAAGGTGACATCAGAGGTTTTTATTGAAAAATGTTTATGGAAACAGTAATTAACAGTATATGCATAATGTTTACATCCATGTTTTAAGACTCCATCATAAATGTATCATGTGTGTCCATAATATATGTATATATATATATATATATATATATATATATATATATATGGGCTACAAATGCAAGTGTCACTCCTCATTCGTCACTATTTTATTCAATATGGTCAATGTCTTAGTCTATAACAAAACTCCTGACTTTGCACTCCCAATGAAAGAGCTTAGAGTTTTAAATTCAGTTCCGGGTTTCTCTGTGTTTTTTTCCCCCCGCTGACCTTCAAACTACACACCTGGGCAGCTTGTACATTGTCAGGTTGTTAAGAGGTGACCGGTTATTGCTGCTTCAGAGCGCTGAGTAACTGCTGTAGCAAGGTTTCCTCTACAGGACCAAACAGAGCATGCCTTTGACCTTTTTACACCCTGATTCCAGTTAACTTCCTTTTCTCTGACATGTCACCATGGTAACAGTGTTATAACATCAACAGAGTCCTGTTTGGATCAGTAGTGCAATCTGGGCCTTGTAATCATGTGACTTTATGGTGAAGAACTGTTAAATACAAACACTGTAGGCTACTTGGGGACAAAGTTGTGTAGAGCAGTGGATACACGAGGCAACATCTTCAGCTGAAAAGAGGCAATAAATGGTTGTAATAAAAAGTGTTATTTACCTGTTGGGAGACGTAGCCATCATAGAAGTCTATTTTCTTCTTTTTTTAATTTCCCACATCCATTCTGCAGAACAGTTCGATAACATCTGGTTTTCCCAGAGTCTGTACATCTCACAGTGCAGCATTTCCACAGGCACAAATACCAACTCCATGACTGTAATGTGATTACTGTCAGCTAAACCTTTGATAAAAAAAGGAGATTAATTCTTCCACGTACTATTCTGAGCAGCTTCTTTGATGATGATGATAATGTAAGTAATGAAACTAAAATGTTTAAGCTGTTAAGATATTAACCTCTGCTGTAGAGATGGTCCCCTAAAGAGGAGGCTGTGGCAGTGTTTGGCTGCCTTGCCAGGTGTTTATCTATTACAATAACACAAATTCAGAAGCTAGCATGCAATAATATAACTTTAAACTCCAGTAATCAATTTATTTTAAATGACAGTATATATAAAATGACTGCAAGTAATGTGAAAAGCTGTTGCTTGCAGTGATAAACCCACAGATCATGATAACCCAACTGTGCAGCTTTTCAGAGCATTTTTTGCCTTTTTTAACACACAGTTTTGTTTTTATAGCACATTTAACATTATGGTTTCAATCTCACAGCTCTCATCAACAGAATTTCCCACAGAAGCACGCATCTGTCTTTAACAAATACAATCCAATAAACCAACTATACCCTACCTACCCAACACCAAACAGCAGACAGACAAAGTTAGCAACCAGCTTGTGAATGTAGCAGAGCATTTAGCAAATAAAGAGTGATATAATTTCCAGGGGAGTTGGTTGAGACAAAAACTGAGCTAAAAGGAGAATAAATATTGGACATACATTCAGAAGTTGGCCAGAAATAACGCCAAATGAATGATAATGTTGCTTTGTGTGGTTGCTAACATGTTTGATATAATTTAGATACTAAACTAGATAACACTGTTTGACAGTACAGCCACTCTGTGAATTCATTTATTCTAGCTAATGTTAGGTCTGTTCAGCTCTCTTATTTTTGAGTCTCATCAAAAAAAACAAAATAACAATGGTGACGCCATTCTGTTTGAACTGACAACAGCAGATGATGTTGATAATGAACTGTTCTGTGGGACCGGTTCAGTGGATTTGAAGCAAACTAGAAAGTTGGTGTTTATGAACATGTTTGCTATTACTGTATTCTACAGAAAACCCATCTTCTAAGCAATTATTCAGAAGGCCATTTACTTGAGCTTTAGAAAAGAGAAGAAAATCAATTTTAACTGCAGAAATGGAACTTGAATGATCTCTGTGGGGACTTTGCCCAAAAGTATTGCCCAAGGTATTGCTGAGTGTATCCCTGGAAGTGAAGTTTGTTCAATTCAATAAGCTTGTGAAGTTGTTTTTCTTTTTCTTTTTTTTGCATCAGAGTACATTTTACCTTTCCATTGCACATGTAGAGTATGTTTTTATTACGTCAAATTTCAACTTGGGTCTAGTTAAGAGTCTTTATGGGGACAATTCACATCTGCTGTATCCCATAACTTACATCCACTGTGGTAAAGCATTAAACACTTGTTGTATCACTGTGTATTATCTACAAGAAAATATAACTGATACCCATATAAATGTGTAAAAAATACACATATTACTTTTAGTATATAAATACTTTTCCACAGTTAATTGGATAAGGTGATTGTAACTGTGCTGCCCTTTTTTTTATTGTGATATCGTTTTTTACGTGGCAGTTGTTTTCCCCCCATAATTTTGTGGTCAGACAGAAATTTGGCAAGCAATGTGAAGAAATATTATTTTATAAGAGCAAAGGTTTTTAATGTCCACAGCCAGCATTGGCCCGTCACACAATGTTGTGTACGTGTGTGCAATTTTGATGTGTAGGGAAGTGTACATTTTTTATCTCATAAAAAAATCCAATATTTTTTTCTACTGACATTGCAACTGTAAAAGTGTATTTAGATATTTAACGAACTGTACAATTAAACTGGAATTGTATGATATTTTTGCTGAAATTGTAAAATAAAAAGGTTTCTATATTTGGATGAAAAGCTCTCATGTGTTTCTCTCTTTTACAGAGTTATTTGAAGCCCAATCGAGAGATTCTTTGTTATTTTTCATCTATAATTGGCGACAAGATTATAGTCCCAGTTTGAGAGTTGTCTCCATTATAAGCCCTTGTTGTTGTTGACTAAGTGCTGCCCGTCAGCCCTCTTGATTTCTCTTTCTTTCGTCATTCTTGTCAGGATGGAGAAAACATCTGACTGCCATTTCATTTGAAAACAGCAACCAAAACATTTTAGAGCTGTAATTGCAGACTGGCCATTTACCGTGAAAACATACTTCTGAAAACTGAAAATTGTTGTGTTTTTAAACCTCACTTTCACATCTATTGGACATTAATTATTTCACCATGACGTAAAACTGGTCAAATACAACCATAAATGCTGGAGCCTTTCAGTCACCAAAACCGTGTTATGCTTGCATGAGGTTCTGCACGTTAACATTGCTAACATATACAATAGAAACCCAGATTATCTTGTTCCACCAAACACCATGATATTTCTGTAATCCAGAAACACAGAAGGAAGTTCCTGGCTCTATAATTCTTTTAAAACTGTAAAATGAAAAAAAAAAACTTGTTTTAAAGAGGATGTGATGCATTTCTGCTTTTAATTGATGTATTGAAAGTGCTGATAGGAAACAGAGTTGAAAAGAGGGCTATGACATCAGGCCATAATCAAACTGCAAATGTTGCGTTTATTGGTGTGTTTGTGTGCCCAGCAGTCTACCAGGTCTCCAAAAGATAAATGATTTTGATTACATTATTTCCTGTAACCTTTAGTGCTGCTTTTGTTTGGGTTAGGGTGGACAATGGATTTATAATGGGGTTTATCATTAGTACAGACTTTCTGCAGCGTAGTGGGTCCAGAGTGTACTCAAAGCATACAATGATTTGATATAGCACTTTGACAAGGATGGGGGACAGATGAAAGACACAATAACAAAAGACTGGTCAAAATACTGGCATCTGAAGCAGAGACATCCTGACTTTCAAGAATATGACTTTACTTTGACATTTTTCGATGCTAGTGCCATAATGGCAACTAACTAACTGCACACAAAACCTAAACTTTTATTTTTGATACCTTGCTGTAAGGGTTTCTCTTAAAACAAGTTTCTCAAATGCCAATTTAGGACTGAACACAAGCAGCCTGTCGAAAAAATTATGAAAGTATGATTTGAATTTGAAATTCTCTCAAAGAACAAGAAAAGTACAAATCCAGACAGACATTATAGTTCTTATGTTTTCGATACTCGATGCTACCCATTCCAGCACTGAAAAGGTATTGAGGTTCAATATCGAGCCCTGATCAAGACAATGTGTTACTGGTCAACTGTACAAATGACTTGTTCATCAATGTTGATCTTGACAAGAAATTTCAAGAAAAATTTGAACAAATTTACGCCCAAAATATTGGACGTTTTTAAGAGTTAACTGAAATTAGTAGCAGGTTCTTTGTTATGTCCACATGATAACAGCATCAGATCCACTCGGAACAAGTTCTCACACTGAGCCTGTTTGTTTGTCCTTTCATGTTCAAAGGGCAAAATATTAGATTAGAGGCTGAGGTGGAAAACTTCCCATCCCCTCTTGTGGCAGGCTGAATAAATGACCAATTTTTTGTTGAGTGGAGGAGCAGGTGCACTATGATGTCTTGATTTGCATGCGATGCCTTTGGCTCGGATGAAAGAGAAAATTACTGAGACTCAGCAGCTCCATATTCAGCAGATTACACTGTACATTCACTAAGAGTGATGACAAGGTCGTGTCAGAAGGGGATGACATCTCGCTGCAGCCTGCAAGTCGCTACATCTGCAAAGCATTGGAGACCAAATCCTAAATCGCTTCATTTTCATTTGTGTCACAGTTAACTCAAAGTGCAGGAGGTGATTCAAGCCAGACATTTCAACCAAGCAGAGAAAACCACTGACACATTTATCAGGGATAAATGTAGGTTAACTGTAGGTTAACTGTGGTGGCCCTAAGGTGCAATACACATTTCGGAAAATACAAATAACATTTCACAAAACACGACAAAAATCTTCTGTTTTGCTGTCATGTTTTACACTCAAGGACCACTGCAGTGAACAACACCATCACCAGATCAGCACTGAAAGCCTTGTTAACTAGGCTTCAACATTCATCATCATGATTATCCACTCACAATACATCTTCAAGGCAGAACATCAAAGCCACTGCTGAAATTCTGTCTGGCAGCATGGGTGAGTAATAAACTAGTGTACTAAAATAGTTTGTAGAAGGTCAGACATGTTATCTTTCTGAAGCTCACAAAAAAGAGCAGAGGAGAACAGGAAAAAAAATAAGCTAAACCTTAAACCTTAAACGTAACCATTTTCCACCAAACTCTATTCTTAAAATAGCTTTTTTTTCCCGTCTTCTTATTTTCTGCCACACTTGCAGTCAGGCTCTAATGATGGCAATGTCATTATGTCAATTGGTGCCCCACTTTGGCCCAGAGCAGTGAGATTGATTGCCGTGAAATTTGGCACAGATACACATAGTACCCAGAGGACTAATCCTACCATCTTTGGTGAACCAGTGATTTTTCCTCTAGTGCCATCATGAGGTTGACATTTATGGTGTTGTGTGAAGTTTCTATTAGACAGATTGCCTTGAAATTTACCCCACACAAATTCATGTTCCACTCAGGACGAATATTTGATGATTTTCCATCTAGCAGAATCATCAGGTCAAAATACTTTCCAAACTAACAGCACTGCCATCAGCTTCAGCTGTACTGGCACAGGCTGTTGTGTTCAATGCTTATTTGCAAGTGTTAGAGGAGGTTTATGGTCGATCAAAGCTAGTCGGTACAACGTGTTGGAAATCGAAAGTGTACAATTATTCCTGACACCTACTAAAAAGTTAAAGAAAGGGGAGATGTGATATCATTTAGGTATGAGGATAACAATGCACATTTTCAGAGAGTCTTTCCTGTAAGGCATTCTTGCTGTTGGACTTGATTGTTCATGTGAAAAGTGAAAGACATAGTTGTGTCAAGAAGAAAGAGAGCTAGAAAGAAAAGTTCAAATCCTGCCTCCTCCTCAAGGAGGAAGTGGGTGTTAATGTCAGATCACTGGTTTCTGAGAGTTACAGAAATGGCCAGACGCAGCCTCCCTTAATCCAACGTTGGAATCATTTTGGAGAAATCTCAAACTATCTGACCATCGACAAGCACTTCTCACAGAGTATGACACTAATCTAAGATGGTGAACATGGCAAACATTATACCTGCATTTTAGCATGGTTATGTTGTGAGCATGCTACTGAGCTGATGCTGGTATTCATATCAAATCACTGCAGTACACAAGGACAGACAACTGCCAGTATCAACACATCCTCACAATTAAATGACCACATACTCTAGGATAATCGTATCATGCACTCCAGAACATCCCATAGTAGTATTCTCCAATATGCTGCCTCTGTGAGAGCTTTCCAAACCTTGTTACAAATCACTGTTTAAACATAATGATGTTTCATGGTGTGACAATGTGGTGGTTAATATCTGGTTAGGTTTAGGCACAAAAACCACTTGGTTGGAGTAAGGGAAAGATCATGGTTTAGGTTAAAATGATCACTTGAAACATGCTGCGGGTTAAAATGACTACTTCCTGTAAATTGGGCAATCGTCATGGTAACAGTAAACACCATGACAATCGTAGTTACCGTTTTGAAAGAGCCGTCCTGAGAAACACAATTATAGGAATTTGTCACCTTACATTGACATCATTTGAACTGAGTCACTTCTCTGGGTCATAATTACCACAGCCACTAGATGTTGTCAGTCACTCAAATTTAACTATGGATCATTTTGCTGGCTGAATTTTCAACCCATATTGTAATTTTTCTTTTGAGGGCAGACTGGCCTATACAGTTCAATGAAGAAAAAAAAACTCTATCCTTTAAAATGTCACCAAACATCACAAATGCCATTAATTTGACAAAAATGAACATTGGCTTTCTCATATTTTCAGCAACAGATTGTTTGCAGGTGTTTGTAATTTGTGTGAAGCAGCATCCCATCCACAGCGGAGATGACAGAGCACCAGGTGGACGGAGAGGCAGCTCATTCCAGCCACGACCGTCTCCTCTAAATAACTTCGGCGTGGACGTCTGCTGCCCAGAGCTTTCTAATTTCCTCCCCTTGTCACTTCTTGTTGTAGGTTTTGTATGACTTTAATCGCTTCTGTGACTGATGGCGCAAAAACACACTTTCCCCAAATGTTAATCCCATAATCATTTCCCTTGGCAACCCGCTAACTCTGATAGCTTTCAGGTTTCAGTGATTTATTTGTGGCTGGAGTGATATTGCTTTTGCAAGCCAGCCATTTCTCCAAGTCTCCAGGGATGTCACGTAATGCTCAACTTGTCACAGCGACTCTGAAAGAGGGAGAACATTTTAGTTTGCTACAGAACACTTTATATCCTAGATGTTATTGCAGCTTTCATATAATTACACAATCGCAGTAATGTGAGAACAGTTTAGCAGTAAATACTAATTACATTGTGTTTTTTTAGCTTCTTTATTTATTGTGTTATTATTTAAATCCTGGTTTTACATTTGTCATTGTGAGCAAACTGAATTGATACTATCAGCAGAGGTTTTTTTCCGCCTGCATAATAGTTTTCCCATTCATATTTATTTCCAGTTAATTAGCAAATAATCAGCATTCCTTCAGACTCATGAGCTGTAACTGGGACAGAGATCACACAATTACATTAGCACAGTGTTCCACTGAAGATATCCATTAAGTTTCTTTATTGCGCTCAGCACCATTATAGAAAGAAAAAGGCAATCCAATTGTCTCCCATAATTCACTAATACCCCTTCCGCCTCCCACCCCTCTCTCTCCCTCTCCCTCTGCCAACAGCTCCCTCCAATTACGCAGCAAAATGGAAAGATGTTTCAATGACAGTGTGTCACAGTTTTGGTTGCTCACGCTCTGCGAGGGCAGGGTGAGTTTGACAGATTCAACTGCTGTGTTGTGTGGGGGGAACTTCCTTTGCTTTTTTCAAGATTATTTTGGCCTTTTCTGCCATCGAGGGAGAGACAGGAAAGGGCGATGTGCAAGGAAGGTCTCGGGCTGTCTAGGGCTGCTTTTTTGAGATCAAATCATGAGTTTAACCCAATTAACCTGCTATTCTGGAGGTAAAGACAAAGAGGAAACGTGTTCCTCAAACTGTCTGCTGTAAATATCCATTAGATTTGATAGAGCCATTTCTTGGTCTAACTTTGTCCTACTGACAGAACATTATAAGTTATGTTTATTAATGTAGTGGATGTTTATTATATACAAAAGACTTGTATGATGCATTGTCTTTACTCTCATACTTTCAATTAATTTGTTCATTGATGAATTGTGATTCCTATTCCTTCTCCTTTATGGTCGATCTAGTCATGAAAGTCAACCATTGTTTAGTAAGTGATGTGACAGCACTTACCAAAAATCATTTGACACTATAAGTTCTCTGCTGCTACACCCTGAAGACAAAACTGGAGTGGTGCATCACACAATTATGCTAACACATGTAACAACTGAGAGAAAATCTATAACACTGAACCAGAAAAGCATCCCAGACTGGATGAACACTGTAAACAAACAACAGGTCACAGTATCGACTGACAAGGGGTCAAAGTGCATTGACCAAGAGTTGCTGGACAGCATCACTAAGGCAGCTATCCACATTTGATGCTATTCATCAACTTTGAACAGAAACAGGGGTACAATCCACAACTCTTACCTTGGGTATCTTGGTTAATCTACAAAATACATGATCACAGCAAAAGGATTTATACAACCATCCATATTTCTTAAAATGTGACTCATTCATCTGTTTTTTCAAAAAGCTCAGTTTTCTCATATCTTGTTTGAACTATTTTAATGTTTAACATATTTCCAGTCGGGAAATTTTAAGAGGCAAAACGATCAAAGAAAAATCAAAACCATTTTCATTTTTTCAAATGCACAGTCTGAGATGACTAAGCCATCAAGAGCCTGGAAGTTTGAAGCTTTGTTAATTAACTACATTTCTTAAAATCCTTAAAAAAGTAGTTCAGTTTCATTTTTTCTTTTCATCAACCAATGTTTTAGAGAACATTTGTGTTTTTAACCCCACATGTGTTTCAGGATCTGAAAGGCAAATATTGCTAACTATTGTTGTAGTTCTGACAAAATAATTGAGACTCATTTAGTGCCCCAAAACATATTGTAAATTTACAAGTGACAGAAGCTCTGTAGTGTCTGTGGGAATTATGACGAGTGCAAAGGATGAAATTAGTCTTGGAGCAACAAAGTCTATGTAGGGAGGAGGTCAACGTGATGGATAGATTTTTACACAGGAGATTGCTGATTGTTTCCCAATTCAACATTGTTTTTTCTAATTATGACCATGATTGTCTGTAGCCTTAATTCCAACTCAAACCACAATGTTTTTTAAGTATGTTTGTGCCTAAATCTTACTGGAGCTTAATGTTAGTGTTGTCACTTAATTTAAAAAAAGTGTTTTTATATATTATATTTTTCAATAGTAATATGTAACAGTTTTGGAAGGGACAGACTAATGATGCTGTCCTGCCTATGGTGTCAAATCAGAAACTTTCAGTCTGGAGAGCCTGGGCCAGTTATTTATTTTATCTTTTAATTAGGATGACTTTCTGAAAATACAATGAAATATACAGTTTCCACAATCAAATGGCTCCTCTGGGATTTCAAAGGTCTCTTTATCCTAAATGTATGTGTGATTTTATCTAGACTTCTTGACAAGATTGAAGACTTAAATTAAAACATAAAAATCTATTTGGTCAAAGCAAGGTTAAACATAACATTTTAGCAGACAACTGGCCAAATGAAAACCCTTTGATCGTATCCAACTGTCATCATAACAACAGCCCTTAGTATTCGCTGCAAGAAAGCCAGCAGCCTCAGTCTCAGGTTAAATAATGCAAGAGACAACAAGAAAACAACAGTAACAAATATAATGAAAAAAAGAAATCTACGGACAAAATTATATTGTGTTTGGCCTCTCTTCTGCCTTTTCTTCTCTCTCAGCTTGCAGCCCTCTACTCCACATACTTGTTATCTTGGTCTTGGGTCAGTGAAAGATAATACAGCCTCAGCCTGAGAGATAATACATCACTGACCAAACCTGGCTTCAAAACAAACTAACAAGCTCCACGGACAGACAGACAGATGGGCTGGTCCATGGAATTCAAAACGACACCGAGCTCGAGCCGAATCGTCCTCATCAATTCGTTGTTAGTGAAAGCAACCGCGGAGAGAAAACAGCAGCACAACATCAGCTTTCAGAAGACAGAAGAAAAATTCTGTCTTTTTAACTTCAGCAAAGGATTGTACTCTTCTTATCTGTAGTTCATACACCAATTAAAAATAAATAGAGAAATCGGAGTCCATGCTGCAGATTGCATGTGGTACATATTGCTTTGCTTTCCCTCTGCCATCTGTGTACTGTGTTTTGGTGCTGTTTCACAGTCCCTTCAGCACATATTTGCACTGATGCATATGCTTTTTAAAAATGTCAAATATTTTCCATCTGTAGATTGATAATCGCCTTATAATACTAGCTTATACATTGATATAGCTGTCAATGAAAAAAGTCAGTAATAAGTGAAAGTGGAAAAACGCATGAAGAACAAAACAGAGCTAAAAGAAGAGTGAATATTGGACTTTTATCTGCCATGTGTCCAGAAATACAGTCTCAAATGAATGCAAATGTTTCTCTGTGTGTGATGGCTGTGTAAATATGCAACTGTTTGCTAAAATGTTTGCCACTGGCTTGTTGCATTGCCTCCAAGTGTCGAAAAATAATCTATAAATGTGGGTTTAAAGCCCCTACAGTATGTGTAGAAAAATGTTGACGATAGTGGTCAAGAAAAACAGTGTAGAGTCTGGAGGATGCACGTTAAACGATAAACGTTGGTCATAATAATAAAATCATTGGAGCTTAGTGTGAGGTTGTCCTCATTTTGATACAAGAAAACAATGTGATAGAAAATACACTACCTAAAGATAAAGTTAATCACATAAGGATTATTCAAAATATGATAAAATCACACCAAACCTGGCTTTAAGAAAGAAGGATGCACTTTTGCCCGTATGTCCATTAATCGTGTGCCTTAATGATGCATATTCCCAAAATGAATTTAAACATATCACTAAAAAAAGTCAAACTGGGGCTTTTCTTGGTTGTTTTTCCAGCTTTTCATGTGTGAATTACTTTCACAATCTTTTTAAAATTCCTCCACTATGTTCAAAAAACAGTATTGTGATCGAACAAGGTTGCTTACCCTGAAGGCCAAAATGGTAGAGGAAAAGAAGAAAATAAGCTCTTGAAATATAACTAAAGGAGCATATAATTATATGTTAAGGTGTCTTCCTTGCAAGCAGAGTTTGAAAGGAATCTCTAACCTGTGCCTCCAAAGCAAAGCAAACAAACACTTTACAGTATGAAGTTACTGAACGGCTACATTTTCAATGCAAACATTGATCACAAAATGTTTGAAGTTTCCTAAAATGATCTCTGATGCTGCAGTGTAAGCGTTGAGAACTGTGCTGTGCAGTTTAGTTTGGCAGGTGAGAATGACAAGAAAAGTGAGTTTTATCTCCCAGAATTGATTAAATAAAAGGTTAGGACACTTATTTTTAGAACCATTACACAATATGAAATACTGAATGGATTTATTTTCCAGCTGGTTCTGATTGATGAATAGGCCCCATTGTGGTCATTTTGGCCGGGGATACAAAAAGGAGGATGAGTCTCCAGTGATTTCACATTGATTCTTCTCCTACTTCAACTGCAGCTATGTAGAGAAATGACAACAGCATTCATCAAGTTTTAGGTGGCAGCAAGAGAGCATTACTGAATCTGGTTGTGTTCACAGAGCAGAATGTGGTGAAATGTTGTGAAGCGAGCATGACGTCTACATATGCTAATGACTTGAGAAGTGAGTAATCCTTTTCCTCAGCATGAAAGGATTAAGAGGAGACACGACCAGAAACAGGAAGTAGTTTGACATTTAAATAGTGCCTGGAAAGTAAGAGGATGGAGATTTAGCCTACTCTTAGAGCAGCTGCTACTCCAGCAACTCAAGATCAGGTGCTTAATCACTGAACTTTTATACAATGAGCTCAGCTGAGTCCTCAACTTCAAGTAAAATTTCTCCTTCAGTTGGAATTTCTCAACCATCCTGGTCCTATCACTCTCTGGGTTTCAGCAATTATAGATGTGTCAAGCTGTCATATGAATTTAAGTTTGGCATTGTATAGACAGCATGTTGTGAAGAGATAACCGTAAATATATCAGGTTTTTAAAGAGTAAATGAACACTGTGTGAAAATCTTGTTTTTGCAGACATCCAGTGACTCCTCACCTCTCTGCAGTGATGTAGACATGTACACCAGGTGTATCACTACACTGTGACATCACCGTTGGTGTTGTTACAGATGCAACAAAGCACACTTTCTAACTACACCCACATACAGTGATGCTGAGTGTGGTCAGAGTGCAGTTAAACACTGCCTTTCAACCTGGTGTTAAGTTACTTTTTAAACACAATGACTGGGTCAAAACTCCTCTTTTTTATCTTATTTTTCTAATTTCAACACATTTACTGTATTATAAAACATTCCTGATTATAAGACGTTATCCCCTTTTCCAATTACTATTAAAACATATATATATTTAAAGATACAAGACATCTTGTAAGAACAAGACAAGTCCTGTTGAGAGAGTTCCCCAAAAAACTATTATTCCAAAGAGAAGTCATCATCCTTGAAGCCTTTTCTCTCATAAAACTGAAATACTTCCATTAAAGGAGAATGTAGATTCTATATTTGTGTATCCTCTCTATCAGTCGCACACTCACACTCTCTCCTGTCAAGCTCAAATTTATTCTTTTCAGCAGTCAACACTTTTCTGTCTGTACTGTCTTTTATAGTCTTTTTGAGCTTCTCAGTAATTCTTGGCCCTTTGACAGATGATGCAGGTTATACTGAGCTAAAGAAACACTTTCGCAGCTGGCTGACTCTAAAAGAGACTCTGCAAACGGGCTAGAAGTCACTTGCTAGTCTAGCAACAATAAGGCTACAAACAACCCATAATGCAACACTTAGTATAGTAGCGACTGTTGCAGCAGTTAACTCGCCATTCAAAAAGAAAGTCTCAACTAAAGAACATATAATAGTCTAACCCTTGACTATTTTTCAAAGGAAATTTCCAGAATACAATATTCCTACCAACCAACCATTGCTTCCTCCACCTCCACTATGTCTATTTTTCTGCATGTTGCTATTTCCCAGTGTACAGTGCATGCATGTGGTGCAACAAGTGCTCCTCTTGCGTTTTGTTGTTTGTTTTGTAAAATGGATAAACTATAAAATGTGTATTTTATTAATAGATATACTATATATCATGGACATATGAGTATATTATCAGTGTCTAACAGTTGAAGACATTTGTCTATAATATCAGCTACCTTTAACCATCATTTAGTCTCAGTGAAAGTTGTCTTAGTTGACTAAAACTCAAATTTACAATGTTTTGTCATATGATTACCCTTAATGGTATGTTGATTTGTTGGTGAGCTTGAACCTTTAGGTGTGTGTATACATGGGTGATATGTAATAATTAAGTTGCGGGGATGGAAACCTGTTCACAAACTCATTATGGGTATACACCTCCAATATGCAGACAAAAATCTGGTCCCCACAAAGAAAACCCTTAAAACATATTTTTTAAAGGATACAGTTAGGATAAGATTCAAGTAAAGGTTGAGGTTACGCATGTAGTGGTTATGTTAACTCTCCAGGGAATTAATTTAAGTCAATTCAATTTCCTGTTGAATGACAAAGATGTATTTAATTTGAATAGTGGATAAAAAATAAACATAAAACATAGCAAGATAGTACTAAAAAAGTATTATTGTAATGTGATTTTTACTATTCAGCTTTTCATTATACTTTATATGGAAATAAAATGCTCATAGTGCATATATTATACTTTGTATTGAATAATGTCAGATGTCGATGTGTGAATACCAACATGCAACACCATCCAGGCAAAATTTTAAAAAAGATTATATTGATTCAGGGCACAGCCAGTTTTCAAGCGTTTTTTTATCATGTGCTTGAACTCCACAAGGTTCCCTTTGAAATTAGTGATACAGTGATAATAATCTTGCAGATTACTATCACTGGTTTATTATCAGCAGAAGCTATTAAAGCAACTATAAATTGGATTGAAGTGGCAAAAAACCCAGGAGAGCAGAGTGAGGGATGAGTAGACGGGCATATTGCTGAGCAGAGGTGATGAGTGGAGGGATACTAATGGACAGCAGAGAAAATTAGATGTGGGCACAGTGAGAGAGGGGGAGATGAAAAGGTGCAGTGATGCACTATGACAGTCCTCACAATCCATCCATGCTGCTATCCAGGGGTTTGGAAAGTTTAGGGCAGAGTCAGGATTGAGGCTGGTTCAGGTTCAGACCAGGTCCAGTTTGAGCTCAGAGATTAAATTAAAGCTGTGCAGCAAAACGGGCAGATGGGCCTTTGAACATGTAACCAACAAATCATTACGGAAACTTAAAGGAATAGTTTGATGTTTCAACTCTTCTTCTTATATAGAGTTAGATGAGAAGATTGATAGCACTCTAATATAATCTGTATAGTAAGCGTGTTTGTTTTTAGTTGATTAAACAAATTAGATACAACAATAATTAGCAAGCTTTAGAGATCATGAGCTGATTTTGTTATCTTTGCACAGAGCAAGGGTAGCTGTTTCCTCCAGTTTTCAGTCTCTATGCTAACCTAGGCTAACCATCTGCTGGTTCCAGCTACAAATTTACCGCGCAGACATCAATCTTCTTATCTAACCAATGTCAAGAAGGCCAAAATGTCTAACTATCTTTAAAAAAAGACATTAATCTCAACAGCCGTGTGTACATTGAACAAAGAAACACTGGTGCATTTATTTTGGTTTTGCTAGCAGTTTATTGCTGATCTCATCAACCCACAACTATCATGAGGGTAAATCAAGACCTTCAAATAAAATGACCGAATACATTGTTTGACACTGTGACTCCAGAATGACACATTGGAGTGTTTTCTAATCGGGTGCCTCTATAGAGAGTAATGGACACAGCAACATTGTTTGTCTGTGCTTTCCAAAAACCATTACAAATTAATGTTAAATATGAAATAATGATGTTGTATAATGTGACAACTTTGTGGTTATTCTGGTTAGGTTTAGGCACAGAAATCACTTGAATAGGTTTAGGGAAAGGTCACGATTTGGGTTAAAATTATGATTTTGTTAAGGTTAAAGGTTAGGTTAAAAATAAAGTTAGAAACAGACCTTTTTTCAGTTACTTCTATGTCTATAACTAAGATCACAGTTGTGTTGTCCCGTAGATCCAATGATGGATTTTTGTTTAAAATCCCACTCTGACCAAATGGATTAATGGTACAAATTGGATTTCCAAGGCATGCAACCTACATGGAAATTGTTTTTGAATGCCTATGTGCAGATTTTTTTGAAGTACTGACATGACTAACCCCTGCATCATTCACCTTTTAGTGAAGTGCCATAAATTTAGCAGCTTGGCTGAGCCAGCATGAGCACAAAAGACGACACTAAAAAAGAAAAAGGGAGCCGGCTTGATTGGTATTCAAGGAGACGCCCCAGATTCAGTCACCAACTAGAAGCAGATACCAGAACTGAAGTGCATTTGAGCACAAGTTGAAGGGAAGCGACTGTACAAAAACGGATGTGGCATCTTCTGTTACTGTTGCTCTGCCCACACGTGTTGCTGTCAGTTTATATCGGAGTTAGAAACAGGCTGCGTTGTGATGTAGATGTGAAGAATCATACATAGAAATTAGATATGAGCGGTGTCTCTGAACTGAGCATGAAGGCCTGCAGTAGAAATGAAGCTCTACGTCTCTTTACTCTGTCTGGTTGCCTTTATCTATTTCGTACTTTATGCACCTGAAATGCTCCTGTGTCTCCATTTCTCTGTCTGATCTCCACCTGTTGCCATCAATTTTTTCTGTCGTTATTTCTCTCTTTTTGGTCTTTTTACTTGTCACTTTTTCCTTTTATCTGTCTATTTCACTTCATATCTGCTCTTCTGCATTCTTGCTGTGTTTTACCACATCTCACTTTCCTTTTGTCTAATTTTCTGCACTTTTCAATTAGTCCTATCATCTGCATGCTACATTGGATTTATAAGCTGCACTAAATAAAGACAACCTGTTCTGATTCCAAAGTCATCAAATGCCAACACTTTATCACACCCGTCTGCATTGGAGTGCTTTATTGGATGACGTGGCTCAGTCTTACTTGAGGAACACTCTATGCTTAAAGAATGATGATTTTATATTAATATGTTATATTCTTGGAAATATAAAATTAAATGAGCAAATTCACATTTGAGAATCACAGGCTATAAAACACCTTTTCTTAACAGAGATAGTGGTGTTTGGCCCCAATCAGCAGAAATTTGAAACAGGATGAAGCCCACCCATGGCAGACATCCCATAACAGTAGTAACAGCGCTAAGTCTGCCCACTGGCCATATAAACGGGATGAAGACAGACTTATCAAACTGGACTTTACATTTTGCATCCCTCATTTAATCCCTGCTTGTTACTTTCATATATTTCATCAAACTGGTCTTAACATCGCACTCAACCTTCACTGGTATATTGTTTAATTATTTATGCACATGTCACATTTAGTCTTTGCTCTTGTTAGACACTTGTCTTTGTCCATAGCTCAGTCCATATTAACTTTGTACAGTTAATATTTCATTTCAAGTTTTATATCCCATTTCAATAAAGTACTATTATTCCATTCTGTAAAGATATTTTAAATTTAGTTTAAATATAAATTTATTTCATTATCATTACCTTATTTTTGTGTATTTTTATTCTGTGTTGGACACATTTTTTTGTATGCGTCCAGTGAACAAATGTAACATGTCGCTTATGGAGCAGGATGTAAGAAGTGCATTTGTATCTTAGTTTCACATTATTGTGAACAAGTAGAATACATTTGTACATTTTTATTTCATACACCTTCAGATCAAGCCAATCATTATTATTTTTTTTTTTCATTTTAAAACTATTTACATAAAGCAGTAATGTCACCATTCCATCACTGGCTGTGAGACTGGCTGCAACACAACACAAGAACCTTCAATACTTTGAATCCAAACCAACATGAACTAAGCTATTTTTCCCTTCTTATTGTACCTACAAGCATGGACACGTGATGCACTGTTGCTCGTCAAATATCCACCAGAATGGAATAGTAAAGTTATTTATAGCTTATTGAGTTACTTAGTCAGCTAGCACACTAAGGAGCTTATAAACCCACATGAAAATGTAAAAATGTCATGTCTTATCTTGAATATCATTTCACTGTCTGTAATTGGCTTGTAAGCTACATTTACCAGCAGAAGTTTATTCCCTTGCATCTGTCAATTAAGCGTGTACAACAACGGGGTTGGGGTTCTGATATATCTCCAATGATCCTTTGTCCTTTCAATGATAATAGCAATATTGGTTATTCAATAAAATCACTTGGATAAGGATTTTTGACAGCATAAATTGAGGATTACATTTGAGTGACAGATGGCGGCTATAATAATTATGACACAGAAAACAATACGTATCGTTCTGGAGTGCACATGGAGGACTTGTTGCCTGGCAATATTGTGATCGCCCACTCTTACACAATGGTGTGAAGACACATGTCATTATGTCTCCACAAGCAGCTCACTGGGTAAACAAACTTATTTAAATATATCAAAATTGATGATAAAAATTTGGAAATCCTCCCTTCATTAGAGTCAGAATTTTCTCGTAGTGGCCTCTACAGAAACTGCAGTTTAAGACAGTCGTATTGACCTCAACAAGCAGTATTTGCTCGGTTCTTGCGTGATCACAGATGGAGGGGAAGAGATGTGAGGAGTCTAGGGGAGAACAGTGAGTCTTGTGGCTGAAATCACTCTGTGTCTGATTGTCGCTGTGGAGGGATCCTGTCAGATGATTACAGGCACAGCATGGAGCTGCTCATTCTCTGATGCTAGTGATGAACAAACTGTCAGGTGGCTGTCAGCCTCTCAACCCTTTGCTTATTGGACTCTCAGGCTGAAAGCTCTGCTGACTGGACTATCATATGAAAATACACCCATCATATCTGCCTAAATCACAAGCTGGGGATGCACTGAGGAAGCAGCGTCCCATCACCACTAATTGGGCCAAAGAATAAAAGGGAAAAAGCTCAATCTGGCTCTGTGCTGGCAGGAAAAATATCTGCTCACAGGAAGCCACAGATCAAAATGTAGGTTTAAGATATAGAGTAGTGAAAAGCGAAAAACAGCTGCTGTGTTCTGAGAGAGATGGACTTTTCATTCCATGTTTATCCTGTCTTGTCTCTTTGGTGTATTTTAGTATAAATAATCATTAAAGGCATACTTCCTCTTCACCTCAGTCAAGTCAAGATTTATTCAGACTGCATTATCACTCCATAGTGTGTCTCAACCAGGCGGGGAGTCCCGGTCCTCTGAAATGATGTCAGCGCGGAAGTAACTTAAAACTGCATTCTATCAAAAGGCCACCAGGGGACGATCGTTTTGGTATCAAAAGGACTTGCATCTCTATACAAGTCAATGGAGAATTCACCAATTTCTCACTTGATTTATAACCTAAACGTTTTCAAAATGTGTTAATGGTCTCAATCGCTAGTTTAAAGCCTTCTTCAATGCAGTATGATGTTCATTTGTGAAATTTTGGCCTCCCTGATTTTATATTTGACGATAAAGCAGGGTATGCATTAGGGCGTGGCTACATCGTGATTGACAGGTTGATTGGTTCACAGGTTCAGGGGGGCGCCTCTTGCTCCTCCAGATGCCCATATAAGTAGAATCCATGTTTTTTTTTTACCCGGCATGCACCGGAAATTTTCAAAATTGGGCTGCCCAGATCCGAAACTATTCGCTTCCAAGCAGCAGTCCACAAACCAATGGTTGACGTCACGGATGTTACGTCCATTTTATATACAGTCTATGGTCTCAACACACTTTACAAAAAAAAACAAAAAACAATGACAAAGAAATGAGCACTAACAAACAACATTGCCAGCAATCTCAAATACAAAATAGTACTAAAGAAATATTCCAATCAGCAGGATTTATAAGTTTCAGACTATTTTTTTCAACATTCAGGTACATATTTGAGAGTTGAATATCACTATGTGTGGTTTGTGGCAATTTGACTAGCAGCATATACTACATTATATAAAAATCAAAGCTTTAATATGTTCATTATGTAAATGTGTACTGTGTTGACATGGTGCATATTCCTATATTAATTGGTGCCATGAAATTGTGTACAAACAATCTTCAACTCATCTCATCTTTGGTGATCCTTTATCTTTTCATCTAGTGCCATTATGACGTTTTTAATTTGTCCAGTGTATTGGTTTATGACTGAATACCTGCAAAATAATGACAGCCCCTTTGTCTTTACAGAATGTAAACATTATACCTGCCAAACAGCATATTACCATATTGACATTTGCATTCAGCTCAAAGCATCTAGAGTGGCTGGACACTTTGAGCCTTGTTGCTTGATAAATTATGTACATATCTCTTTGTTAATAACGCTCCCTGCCCCATGAGCCCTACACCACAGATAAAAGTAAAGGAAAATCAAAAACCAAGCACAAAAGCCCACAAGAAAAGAAAAAAAAAGTGTAGAAGCAGGAAGCAGCAACAACAGTAATAGTAATACATTTGAATAAGAAACAACTAAATAAGTTATTAAAAAATGCAAGGGTTAGCTCAGGAAAAATTATACAGGTTTTATTATTATGTATTATCTGTTTTTGTACGCTCTTTCTTCTCACATTCAACAATTAAGCTAAATACCCAATCCCATGATTTATCATTTACATTTTATATAAAGTTTGTGTCCTTCCATTTAGGTGGTTGTGGTGCCCTTGGTTTCAGTCAAGTTTTTCCTCCTGACTTGCACAATTATCAAAATGTTTGTCATTTCAGCACCAAAGTAATGTGAACTTTCTCCACTTCTCCATCTCATTACAGCTTTGGCACAGTAATGAGCATTTGGTGTTGTATTTATTTGTTCAGACGTGTTGTTGCTCAGGTTGTCTGTCATTTTAGCCACAGTGTGACTTTTTAATTGGCAGTTTGGTGATTTCATTAGTAATGAGGAAGAGATTGCACTCAAGTCCCCTTTACAATCCTTTTTCTGTCAAGTTAAACTAATACTAACAATGTCATTGTCACACAGCATCAGTGAAATTAGATTAGATTACATTTAGTCAAATCTTAAAGATTAAATGAAAATGAGATGATAAACACTTACACATTAGCAAGTGGTTGATACTCATTACTATCTCTTCTTTTATCATCATTGTTTTACATCACAGAGTAGCTGATTATTTCAAGCTACATCTTTATGTAATGAAGGTGAGGTAATAAGATGTAACCCGAGCCATGAGGGGGAAGTTTTAATGTGACATGTGTAGTGGGAATTAAAATCAGTGTCATCAGTTTAGCTGATGGCTTCAGATGCACAGAGGCCATGATGTCATTATCTGGGTGAGGAGGAAGTGCAGTCAGGATGTTTGTGATTCCACATTTAACATGATTATCTGAGTGAGGGTTTGAGGTAAGTAAGAAAATGTCTTGGATCTGGGATGTTGACAATAAAGACCCTTGCACTCTTTGCAACAAATTCAATCTATCACATCATCTCTCAGTGTTGTTTGCTTCATACCGAGCAGATCACAGCCAGCCTTCCTCTCCTTTACTAACTTATTTCCTCCCCACTGCTGCCTTAATGCCATCATCAGCTGCTAAACAAAGAACAGCATTATAGGGTTTCTGAGAGAGAAGACTCCACTGACCTGTTGTTTTCTGAGCTGAGAGAAAGAAGTGTTATTGATAACACACAAAACAATGTTTTGGTTTTATTTACATACTTACTAAATATTTATATTTTAAAAAATATCTACGTCAGTGTGTTTTTTCTAGAAACAATAGCAATTAACTCTAGGATATCCATAGACCTAACTGTGAGCAATTTTATACCCAGCTTTTACCAAAGAAGTAGAAATGTAAACTTTGGTATCATTGTACTTTCCAGTTAAGACCAAGATACCAAAGCAACAAGATAACAAAGAGGATGTTAAGACCCTCTGAGATTAGACCATCCGATTTCTAGAGGAGCACAGGGGGGTATTTTCCATTAAAGACACTGAGGGAGACATGTCACCCTCACTTTTGAAAAGCTTGGTTTCGTCATTAAAAGCAAAACAACTAATAAAGCAGCTCTGATTATTTTGTTAGATAGTAGTCATAATGGAAAGCTTGATAGCAAATTTCATTACAATGCCTCATAAGTTATTTTGTTGATACAATCCAAACATCCCCTTTCCTGCTGCAGGAAATGGTTTACAAAATGTCAAATTTGTGTGATTTATTTTGAAAAACCTCCAATATGGTCCTTCATACTTGTCTTGTACTTGAACCTCCATGTGTTCCTCTAAATATGTAAACGTCAGTCTCAATAATTCTACCTGACACTTTCTGTGCCATGGAGTGAAGCAAGAGTTTGAAGAAAACAGAGGAGGAGGGAATGATGGAATGACAGATTCACTGTGGATGAAGTGGGAGAGACACAGAGGAAGAAAAAATAGAAAGAGGATAGAGGGAGGCAGATAGAAGGATAGGGAAGGCATGAAAAAAAAGCAAGCGCCTCAAGTCCTATTGATTGACTTGAAGTTTTTTTTTTTCCAAACAAAGACAGGCATGTGCTGTGGGAGGGCAGAGGCGAGGAGGTGCTGAAGTGCAAACAGACAGTGTTTTAAATGAGCTGCTATCTATTATTCATCTAAGTCAAGTGATGCAGGCCTATGACTGACACTCCTCGTTGTGTGTGCAACCTTTTGAGTCAGAGTGAGCGTAAAAGAATTTTGCACTTTCTGTGCAAACAGTTCAAAGTCTTCTCTCTCAGAGGAAAATAAAAAAAGACAAACAACTGCAGAGCTTCACTCAAGATGCTCAGCTGAATGGAACCATATTAGACCAAGATATGAACTATCAGACAGATGGAAATCTGAATAAAATGAACTCATGAATAACAAGTATTTCAGCTTATTCTTTATTTCTTCACTTTTGTTTTCCCTGGTGCTTTAAGCATGAAAGCTGAGGAAAGTGAGCAACATTCAGGCCAGGAAAAAAAGTGAGAGAATGATAATCAGATAGCTGCGGCAGCAACTGTCTGATTGGTTTGATATTCAGCTTTAATCACATAGAATGCCGAATTCATTATTTATACATTTCATTCTGTCTTTGTAGTTATGGCCTCAGAAACATTGAACTTTGGGAGCTATGTAATTAACGGATTGCCATGCTGTGCTCTGGATTCACAATGGCAGTGACAGCATGCTGGTGTGTGTGTGTCTGTCTGTGAGGGAGAGAGACATAATCAAAGATGAATACCAACAGATGTCTCAAAATGATATCATAATGGGTTTTGCCTGCAAATGTCACTGCCTCATGAACAGAGAGAAGAAACTGAGATAAAAGAAGAAAAACCGACAGATGTTTCAAAACATCACGCCATCACTGTCGGCCTCTTAAGACATTTGAAAATTTGGGTTGGTTAGGTGCTAGTAGAAGTTTTAAAATTATGAAAAGTTTGTGTCAAAATGAATGCATTACATGGGGTGATGTCTTCTTCTATTTTTTTTCTTTTTATTTGACTCCAGAGTCCTGTGTTTTCTTCCTGAGTCTTGTGTGTGTTAAAGTTAAGTAAAAGGAATTAAAAAGTACTTTTAGTTAAGGTTTTTATGTGACAGGTGTATTGACTAGATTCACTGGTCATAATGTGCAGTTTCATACAGTAAAAAAAAAAAGTCTATTTTTAGCCTGCTTGGCCTCAGAGGTGATGGAACAGCTAATCCTGGCAGCTGTGGCGTCAACATCGTTTAAGCCTCACAGAGTCAAAACTGTTTGTGTGGCTCGGGTCAGTCTGCCAGCCGCTTCCCAAATTGATGCATAAGCTGCTGTGCAGAACAGGGACAGTCATTACGGTTATTAAGGATTGCATGTTGTCCATTGTGGTTTGTGGTCTTTGTCCCTCACAGCTGCTGGTCAGGCCCGAACACAGCAGGCTAGATGAACTGGACTCTCCATTATCCCTCATTCAGCTCCTGTTATTATAAACTAACAGTGGTTATTGTCACTGATGTCCCTTTGCTTCCCTTTCCCCAAAATATACATCTAATCATGTTTTTTTGGGGGGAATATAGAGCTAAACAGCTGTTGATGCAGCACAACAAATTACTTCAGCAGCAACTGATGAAAAAGAAAACATTTCACTAAAATTTTGAGAACCGTCAGATCGAGGTAAACATTTTTTTTCCCCCAGGATGTGTATCACCACGTGTTTGACTGAACTGTGTGCAGAAACAAAAAAATGCTCTTCTATGTTGCACTCCTGACAGCCACTGACAGTGTTGCCCAGATTAGTTGATACACATTACATTTTGAAGGCTATCCTGGGATCTGTATTATTTAAGATGGATTACATTTACAACCTGATGTCACCAAATTAACCAGCACAGAAGTCTTATGGGTTAAATTTCAAACAAAAACAGTGATCAGGGATTAGAAAACTTTGTAATTAGGGAACACGATAATAACCTGCAAATGCATCTTTAGATTCACAAAGAATACATTTGGGGTTTCTGCACAAAAAAGAGTTTACCAACATTCAAAATTCAACACTAACAGTACACAGATGTCTGAAAAATACACTTCTCCCCACAGATCACACATTCATTTTGGGCCAAACACAGTATTGTAATTCCATTCAGACGCTTAGCATCAACTATTATCTCTTCCAGATCGTTGCTAACTTTTGAGCAAATGTATTTGTCTGGAGTTTGCCAGTTTTTAAATACCAACACATCTGTGATCAGATTAGAAACTTGGCATGTGAAAAGACAAAAACCCTTAACTGATTATTACAGGAGGTGAAAGAGTTCATATAAAACAGACTTCAGCTGCTCACAGAACTCGTCATACAAATTAAGACAGAGATATACTGTACAGAGAAAGAAGACATATTGTTGGCTGTGAACAGACAAGACTCAGTGATTCAAGTAATTGTGCTTTTCCAAGCACATCTAATTTACCCCAAACTTCTTTCTTTGTGCGAGAACAGTTATTTCATTCTGCGTGTTTACTTTTATTCTTTTCCCAGAGGGGGAATAATGAGAGGAACCTTCAAGTAGATGTGTGAAATACACCTGTGAGCTCCATTATTATCCTGTATGTGCAAAGCAAGAGGTGTTTTACCATTGTTAAGAGCACCTGTGGTATGTGATGTGTGTGGAAAATGTGACTCTAAATGTCATGCAAAAAGGTCAAAACTGATGGTTGCACCTTAAGACGCAAAACTTTTGACTAAATGCAAAATTAGATTTCAAGTAGAAGAAAAAAGTCATTAAAAAGTTCTACATCCTATTTAAAAGTGTTGCACATGGAGATTAAAAATAATTTAGGTAAGTATTTTGGTTTGTACTAAAACATGGGAATCAGAGCTATAATCACATGGCTGTTTGTGTCTTTTTGTTTTAGTTTTCCTTCCAACCGTGTGACCAAAAGTATGAATGGAGTGTCTATTAAAATATGGTGAAGTTTTTTGACATCCCAGAGTGTTCAAAGTCTAAAGTCATTAATGAGTGACAGAGTTTGCAGCTATATAGCATTGCTTTCTTTATATAATTGAGACTTGCAGGTGGTATATTCAAACCTATTGCCAATGTTTTTCCATAAAATGACTACATGACAACTGCAGTATGTGTAAGGTCAGGAAAGCATGTTGGTTAATAAACTATGCTACAGGTATATTCAGGCTTAAGCAACTAAAACACTTGAATTAGATTATATGGAAAGTCTGGTCTGTGACAGGATGCATTAACATCAGACATAGTAGATGCTCTTCCAACACCAATAACTCCAAACCTTTACTTTTTGGATCACTATATAAAAAAGATACCTTATCCCTTGCTGGGTTTACAATGTATCGGTCATATCAAGTTGACAGTTTACCCACAGGTCTAAACACACATTTGATAACTACCAACTTTCTTAGGCCGTTCAATCATCACACTGTTATTTTTTCATGCTTCATCCCATTGACTGCAAATGAGTCTGCTGTAGGCTGTAATGTGACTGTGTCGCTGATGTTTGATTTCTGCTTAGGTGCATTCACGTGCCGATGCTGGTCAGACAGCTGATGAACTAACTCAACCCTAAATCTGAAAATGATTGTAATGTAGTGTTGATAGATAAGCTCTCTGCAGCTGTCACTATGTCCGGTGAGTTTTCACTTTTTGTACAGTACATTTCAACAACAAGGCAATTCAAAGTGGTTTACATAAAACATAATGATATGAAAATACATTTAAATGCAATTGAAAAAAGTAAAATAAAATAAAAAATAAGCTAAAATCTACAGTGCAATGTAAGATTCAGATTTGATTTAATAAAAGATTAGTGGCAAACAGATTATCCATCCTTGATTCAGAAGACCTGGGAGTTGTACTGTAGCAGACCAGCAGTTTGTTAAGAGCAGGCTTAAAAATGTTCAATTTTGATAAACCTCATAGTTAAGGTCAGCCAGGCTTACCTTGGACTAGTCTCTAGTTATGCTGCAACAGGCCTAGACTGCTGGGGGACTTCCCATGATGCATTGAGCTCCTCTCTCCTCCTCCCCTTCTCCATGTGATACTAACTTTGTGTTTTTGTGCTTTCTCATCTTGCAGATCTCTATGGATCATGGTCACGGTCTGCCAGGTTATGGATTGCAGGGGTCTGTGGATAGTGGTTGCTGCCACTGCTACTGCTATTATTATTTATTATTATGCTTCTGTCTGTCTCGCTCCCTCCTCCTCCCTCCTCTCTTTCAACCCGACCGGTAGAAGCAAATGGCTGCCCACCTATGCCCGGTTCTGCTCGAGGTTTCTTCCCATTAAAAAAGAGGAGTTTTTCCCCTTGCTCATGGGGAAATGTTGGGTCTCTTTAAATGAAAGAGTACAGTCTAGGCCTGCTCTATGTGAAAAGTGCCCTGGGATAACTTCAGTTGTGATTTGATGCTATATAAATAAATTTCACTTGACTTGACATTTTGACCAACAACACAGGTTTTTCCAGCAAAGCACTGCAATTTCCCTGTCCAGAGAAAGGCTGATGTACTTTAGCCACTCTTGGCATAAAAGCAATTTTTGGAAAGAAATCAACCTTCAGAGTATGTTTTTTTGTTTGTGTATTTGTGACCTTGGTGAAGAGCAGGTGAGCTGTGCCCGTTCTTGCGTTAATAATTGTGTGTGTGTGTGTGTGTGTGTGTGTGTGTGTGTGTGTGTGTGTGTGTGTGTGTGTGTGTGTGTGTGTGTGTGTGTGTGTGTGTGTGTTTTGTCCATTTGTGTGCATATGTATTTGTGGGTTTTGCATTTTGAGATGTGTGTTGGTGTGTAACCTGGCTGGGCCCTGTGCTGTGATAAAAGGCCAGCTGCCACATCAGCTGTCTGCCATATGGAGCCAGACCAAGGCTGCTCCTGGAAGGAGAGATTAGAGAATAAATGCCTGATAACTGGAAGCCAGGGGGGCTCTGAGAGACCCACTGTAACTGCAGAGGCAGACAGACAGAGGGAGGGGGTGGGGGGGTGGGAGAAAGGATGACGATGCAGGAGAGAGGGATAGGAATATAAAGAAGAAGGATGGATACAGAATAAAAAAAGGTAAAAAGAGGAGTAGAGTCTGGAGGAGACGAAAAGCAAGATGAGGAGGTGACCCAGGGCTCCAGGGTTTAACGGTGTCAGACTCCACAGCAGAAAATATATCAGCCTTTTATTACTTTCTGTCTGTTTCTCTAGGAGCCAGAGAATTCAAGAGCTCTAAACAACAACAAAGCTTCTCCACGGGGCAACTGAATCCTGACTGACAGCAACACACTGGGTAGAAAAGGTGGTTTTCTGTTTTCTTTTTGTTCAATTCCCTTTCCAATCCCCAACTGATATAAAAAAGGTCTAATCACAGATGTTTGCGATACACCAAAATTCAATTAAATTCTATTCAGTTATTTTTTGCAGCTATCCCACTGCCTGAGTGTTTTTTTTTTGGATAGGATTTTCGTGTTTTTCAAAACAAAAATTAAAAAAGGATAGTCTTCCTGCGTCATAATGAAAACTATTTTTGAAAATAGAATACTTACTGCCACCTCCGTTCCCTGAATCTAACAGGGATGAATGAAATTGGAAGGAGAACAGATAAAATCAAGACAACTCATGGGCTCTGTCAGTGAGCAGTGAGCACACATTTCTTTTGTGAGGCTCACAGCTCTAATCCCTTCCATGAGTGAGTAAATGAATGAATGAATGAATGAATGAATGAATGAATGAATGAATGAGTGGGTGATCTTTCACACCTGCACTAACTCTGGGAAGTGTGGTTCAACTTTGCTATTATAAACTGACAGACATTTTAATTGGTCAGATGTCAGACGTGGCAACATACTTCACAACATTATCGTGATGAGAAATGATATACATATGAGATATACAAATATCATACATATGTACAAGAATTAGGTACTGCCTTGCTTGCACACTTAGAATTTTGCTTTTCGTGAGATGCAAGACAGTTTACTCAAATGTTAGCAGCCAGGGATTTTTGCAGATTTATTCACCATGGAGAAAAATTCACAGTATTTGAACATATGAATACCATGAAAATGAAGTGTGGTGCAAGCCATTTTACACATACAGTACATAATTATGTGCTGATCTGATGATTTCAAGATGTGTGTTTGTTTAAAAGTTATCCTGAGCACAGACCATGATTATTTTTTATATTTAGCCTATCACACAGGCAAATACCATTTTATCAGACAGTGTTCATGTGTTGAACTGTGAATATGCTCTTCTGAATTCTGGGAAGAGATATAGGCTTCCCTTGTGCAGGCACAATCGATACAAACATTCCTTTGTTCCTGTATCAATCAAGCTTCTTAACAGCCAGAAATGAATGTGACGGTTTTGTATATGGAAATTAATGCATATTTATGACTCCAGCTAGTGTATGGATATATGCGAGTGAATGGATCAATTAATGTTTGTGATAGAGTGCTGGGATGTGTGACTGAATCTATATTTATGACTAAATGAATGTTTTGGTAGGTTGACATAGGCAGGTGATGTGAGTTGATGTGATGCGAATGCCTATGTGAATGCTATGATGGAGGGTTGGGAGGTGGTATGGATGTATATTTATGGCAGTATATGTGTAGGATTGTCCAGTGTCAGACTGTGTCTACTCCATCACTGTCTTTTGACCTGATGTACGTTTGTACTGCATGTTGTTTTTATTGTATGTCATTTAGTGCTGCAACTTCTTCCCTATCTCCTATTTCTCCCTGGTGAAGACCAATAAAGTAACCTAACCTAACCTTTATACTGCTACTACTACTACTACTACTTTTATTGCGTTTTGTTAAAGTTGAAAACACTATCCATTCATTCAAATTACTTCTTTTGTCCTCTTGGCAGCAGAAATAAATTCTTCAAGGTTAGTGAATGTTTTTGGATTTTCTCAGTTGCTCCACTTTATTGTGAAGTTGAAGACACTTAAACTTCTTCACTTCTATTGGCAAAGAGACCTTTTTTTCCAGTGTTCATTGTTGGAAGTGATTCTACCCCCCTGTTGGATAAGATCAATGAGCATAACAGACATCAAAAGTATTCAGAAGTTGCCCTCTAAACAGGTTTTCCTAATTAGGTCTTCATCCACCAGGGTGCTGCATTATGTTCAATGACATTCAATATCAATGCTTTGATTTCTTTTCCCCTTTCTACAATATTTGAATATATATTTTTAAAATATATAGTTTTAACCATATCCTTAAACTATAATATATATATATATATATTTTTTTAATTTATTTATTTATTTTTTATGCATTTTATGTCAACTTGAAATTAAAGTTTGCCTGCTGATTTAAAAATGACTTAACTGAACTTAGTTCAAAGTTCTGTGAGATTTGAAAATGTGAAAAAAAACTAACTAAGTTAATAGAGATAAGTTCAATAAACTTTACTCGACAACTGGTCAGTCACATTTGCTTTCCAAACATCACAAATAATTTACAGCACACCTGCTGCAACTGGATTACTAGAATATAGCAGAGATATAGAGAGCAGCACTGGAATAATTTTAAAGTAGGGACACATTCATCCTTGAATGCTGTAATAATCATTATCAGACACTGTTTCAGCCACAATGGTCACATGTAAATCACTTCTCCTATTCACGACTCCTATTTACTGAAGCGATTGAAGAAGAGGTTGTTTTTTTTCAGCAGCTGCACAAAGAACTACTACAATGCTACAACAATCAGCACATTGTCTTTGATGGGATAAATGATGGAAATGTATGTGGATGTCACAGACATAATGGAGTTGGCATGTACCTACTTTTGGTCAGCAGATCAGAGGATTGTAGAAGTTATCTGGCTGATTGACACATTGAAGCACAGTATGGCTGACCTTCACTTCTCCCACACTTACAACCCTTTACTGTTTACTTCCTGTCCGTAAGTCCCTGCGGGGCTATAGCTACCACCCTGATTGGTTTGCTGCATAAATGAGACTGCGTTGGGTTTTAAAAGCGGCCCCATCCTCTCCCAGATTATATTGTGCTTCTTGGTCCTCATTTTGTAGAGCTTTCTGCTGGAGTGTCTCTTTCCCCTTGTTGTTTCATCTGCTTATTTATATTTATTATATTTGTGTCTCCGAGGTGTGAGCCCGCTGTCTGTGCATCATTGGAAGTGTGTTCAAACAGCTGAGCTTCGGTGCAGATGTTTTGAGGTTTTTAAAAGCTTTTGGCCTCCAAAAGTTTTGGCCTCTGACTACTTCCAAGTTTTCAGCCCTCACCTTGAGTGGCTTCATGCTGGTGTGATTTATTGACAACCTCATTACAACACTAGAGGACTAAACAGGACCGTTTTGCATTTGAAATTATTGCTTAAAGTTTCAGTGCTCTCTCATCTTGAGTCTTGCAAGTATTTTAGGAAAAGCTGAATAGTTGTAATTTGTTTCTCAAATATTAGTTAGAAAGAGATTAAAACCATCAACGTATTTAAATGAATGAATGTTAAATCACTTGACACAATGGTATTTCTATCTTTATCTTTTGACAAAGTGCTCCAGTGTTTGATATATTTTCTATCAGTGTGTTAGTGACCCAAATCTGATGTTAATTTAGATGTTGTATGTTGTTTCACATCATGCAAAAATGCCATTAAAATGTAACCAATTAAAAAAGTTGTTTTATTTAATTATGTGTTTTCTGTAAACATGACTGATGTAGTGAATGGCATGGACAGGTACTTAAAGTGTAAATTCTATATAGTATATTACAGCTATAAGTCTATAAAGCAGCATGTATGACATTGGAAAGTCATTTTAGATTCCTCAGTGTAGCTCTGAGACTGTCTGACAGCATCATATATATTCTGTATCACCTTGTTCAAGCTTTTCATTGAACCTACATTATGTTTCCACTGCATGAAGTCTTGTCCTCACATTATATGGTATCTTTACACTTCTGCTTGGTACAGCTTTAAGAAATTATGTTATGTAAATATTGGCATTAGGAAGTAATTTCTTTTTTCATTTTATTTTTTATTACCTTCTGATATTCAAACATGTTCATTATGTTTTGCATGTGCTTCTGCATCATATCTATTTGACAAAAGTTATCGCTGCTTATGTATTTGTTTTACGTTGTCATGTCACTGAAATGGGAGATGAATAAACAAATGAAGGTACATAGAAAATTATATTTGATTTCCAACATGCAGCACAACACAAAACTGCACCACATCAAGAAACAAACTCATTCAAAACAAATAAATATGATTGTAAATTATTAAAATGCAAAGATGAAGTGGCAACAATAACATGAAGGTAGTATATTAAAACAATTGCATTTATTTAGATGTCTACAATAATTAGATACAAAGACATACAGGTCTTTAAATGTAGGGTGAACAGATGAGGGAGATTTTGAGAAAAAAAACAAAAAAAACAATAAATTAGCTATTACAAAAAGTACAGTGCTCCTTGATTGTCATGTAACAATATGAACTTGACATACAGTTGTATTCACACAGCAGTAAAAATCTCTGGTAAAAATGTGTTAAATGTGTTTTATATGCATAAACACAAACAAAGGGAGAAAAAAACTGAATTAATTGCTCTTATTATCAATTTTTCTGTTGATTATTAACGTAATTAATCCATTACTAATTTGGTCTTCAACATTTAAAAATTACTAAAATATAAATAAATGTTTTCTGAAGCCCAAGATGCAACTTAAAATGTGATGTTTTGTCTCGACCAACCCAAAGATTTACATTACCATGGAGGATTAAATAAACCCAAAAAGCTAAACCCTGATTTTTGTTTTATTTTGAAAATTGAATTTTAAACTGGTTGAATTAATTTTATGTTGATCAACTAATCAATTAATCAACTTGTTGCAGCCCCATTGTACTGTAGATACTTCTATACAGGGATATTGGATGGTTTGATGTGTTTGAAAATGATATAAATCATATGCTATTTACAATCCCCAGATCTTCATCCAGTTGAGTGGGAGATTTTGGAGTGACACATTTGACTTCGTCCATGACCATTATCGAAACAATAAATGAGAGAATATATACATGCAGCACTAAAGCTGTTCAATACTTATGGTGACCAAAATTTAATTTTTCACCCTTCTGTAGATGTCTGTATTTTTGCCCCATCACATTTTGAACACTCTGATGTTAACATTGCGTGTCAAACACTTTTCTTTTATCCATTCATAATTCATTTCACAGTCAAACTCATTACTGATTCAACACCTAAACTCTCCTGAGCACTGAGCTGCATCACACCCACAGAGAGACACTGTTCAAAGTTAATATAATGTGACGTGTGTGCATCACTATACATGTGTGAAGGCATGAAAAGATATTAAAAATAAAGAATGTGAGTCCTAAAAGGTACAGACATGTTTATGCACTTTCTCTCCGGCCTTCCAAACTCACGAGTGATTGTGACTACATGATGACTCCTGATGAAGATCTATCTGCAGGTCAGTTTCAGTTCAGGTGAGGAGAACATTTAACCTAAAGTGTGTCTGACAGCTTCAGCATTTGGAAAGCATAGAATTTCGTGTGACCTGCCTAATAAGACGATGACAAATGTACGAACTGTCTTAACAGAGAGGAGATCGAGGTGTGTCTTGAGAAGAGCATGTAGCTCGAAACATCTCGCACCTGGTTATCGCATTAAATTAAATTTTTCATTTTTCATTAAATTTGAAAAAGGGAGCTACAGTTTGCACACTTTCTTCTGTCTTTTTTACTTTTGTTTCTTTGGTCCTAACCAATCAATTGATGTCCCGTTCAGCCGTTTCCATTTTCAGCTGACACAGAATCAGTTAGCGGCCACTGGTTGCTAGAAAGTAATTAATGTTCTTCATAAAGATTGAAGAAAGTTATTTCTGAAAATCAACTTCAATAAAAAACAATCTATACATCTACTTTTTTTAACCAAAACAAAATGTGCACACTATATAGCAAATGAGGGTTTGTACACCAACCATCAGCCAAATTCTTGTGTTTCTTCTCATCTCCATTCACCACTTTGCCCCGCAAACCACCAACAATTCCACTTTTACAAGTCAAACAAACTGAAATGAGCCAAATCTATGAAGATTCTCTGCCAGACAAAGAGATAGACTGCACTTGTGTGATGGTGGGTTGAACATTTAACTCTCTGTTTTGCCTCTCACCCAACTCTGTGTAAAAATGGCAAAAATAACATATTGTGAGTGGGCGTTAGTGGGCAGCACTCCTGCTATTAGAGGCATTCACAGCAGTTATACCAAGCTGAAGGAAAAACCTTAGTAATTGAAACTGATTGGCTCTCTATTAGGTTTGGGATTTGGTGTTTTCCTCTGGTGATTTTGGCAGTTTCACGTGGGCAGCAGCATTTCCTCTGAAGTTCACCACACTGGTTTTACTGTAGCTCTATGAGTAATGAGGCTGAAACATGAGCCATGAAAATCAATAAAGAGCTCCTACTGTGGGCGCTGACAAGTTGTTTTTTTTCCTGTTTAATTTACTGAAAAGTCTGGTTGCTTTGATCAGCACTTTCAAATCTCAACACAGCAAACACAATCTCTTACTTATTGGTGAGATACACACTGTTGTGCTGCGTTGAGTTACAGCTAATAAGCTAATAAGTTCTGTAACTGCTACTGTAATGTCACTGTAAAACTAGCAGCTGCAAAATAGCAGCAATAGAGAGACAACAGTAGCAATATAAAAATAAATTACTGGCTGCAGACTAAAATAATTCAGCTGGAAGCAACATGAAATGGCATTTTGATGATGTCTTGCTTCCTCAACACAAATTGAACGGAACAAAAACTTTAATATGTAGACTACTTGTATTAGTAATCATAAGAAAACAGTCACATTTTACCTGCATTTAGTGACAATAGACCAATCAACATGAGGTAAACCATTTTGGTATCAGGTAGTTCGTCCTTCGATAGATTTTGTGAGACATTTGCAAAAAAACGGTGCCATAAATGTAAACCTTCTGTCAAAAGTTAAAATTGCATCAATGAGCTACATTGTTGTACAGTTGACAGTCACCACAATACACTATACACTACACACACACACACACACACGCACATACACACATACTCTCTGGAGGACCAGATGTGTATTAATCCGCCGCTAAAAATAGTCTCTGACAAATGCAGTAACATAAAAAACTACAGTGGAAGGAATTTCCTCAGCCTCTCTTCATAAAACTAGAGATTTGTCGCCCATTTTTGAAGATTATGTGTTGGGATTAAGTGTCACAGACAACACGGAAATTGGTTTTGGTCTTTACATGGGATTTCTTATAATGAGAATAACACAGAATAATGCCACCTCTATCCTTTAAATAACTATTGAATACATTAATGAAACAAACCCTCATAGAACAGGACAATTAAAGTTTGTCCATTTTGTCCATGAGAAAGAGAAAGACAGAATTTTTTGTCATTTCTTCCTTGTTTACCTACAATTTCTGTGATTCTAAAAGAACCTGAAATGATCCATCACAGGCTTTAGACTCTGATGTTATTATAAAGATTTTAATTATACGGTGGGAATCAGCAGTCAAAATGAGTTACAGTTTTAAAGTAACCTTAATTAACATGAAACTGTGAACTGGAAGAATCGCTCATATGCACTGTAATCACTTTGCAGCACATCATTTCAGCATGAAATACAATGTTCTGAGATTCCAGCCTTTAAATATTTAGAAAACTTTCATATTTTAAGCCCTTTCTAATGCAGAGCCCTTAATTATTAACATTCAGTATCAATGCTTGATAATGCATGCCTGTTTACCTGTTGCTCAATGTGTTTATAATGCTGTTAAGTGCACTTCAGATGAATGTCACCTGTATTCTGTTGGTCCTCTCAGTTGTCTGCACTTCATTTTAAATGTATTAAGCTCTCCACTCTGCATTAAAAAAGCTTTAGATGGATAAGTGTTTACTATTTTGCTTAATGGCTCTTCATCACTCTGCTTTCTTCTAAATAGAACTAATGGAGCTTCACTGTACTTAAATCAAAGCTGGGTGTTTAAGTATAAGTACATTTTCAGATGAGCATTATTGAAGCTTTGTTATAAATTGCATACGTATTTTGGAAATATAGTGTGTTAAGTATTAGAAAAAATACTAAACTATAAAATTATAGGAAATTATTTTGAATTAAAAATGTTGGATATAAGTGCGACATCATACTGGCTATTATTAGTTTTAATCAGCCACTGTAGTGAACAGTAATTGGCTTTTTTTTCATACTTTTTGGCTATTGAAAAGAAATAGGACAAGGACAAAACTTAACTTTGCTCTGTCAGTATCCCCATGTTGTGTCTTAGTGAGCTCAGTCTGCAATAAGATGAATTTGAAATGAGAAAAAAATGCAAAACACCAGATTTAATTTTGTCTCTGCTGGCACTAATTGCTTTTCACAGTTTCAAAACTTCTATTTTTGTTGACACAGCCTCAATATAAATAATCCTAAACACTTCCCCGTGCATTTCATTACATGGAGTGTGAGGAAAAAGAGAAAAATGTACTATTTTTTTTTTTACAATTTTTTCCACACAGTCATATCAGGAACAGAACCCAAATGTAGTAACTGTCTGCAGATGTGTAGTAATAGTTGAACAATCTGAATATGTGGCACAAATAGTGTGTTAGTTAATGAATATGTATACTGTCTGATTACTACAGTGATACATCTGTAGGCTGGGAAACATTTTTTCTCAAAGGCATGAACAGAAGGGAATATTTTTATGGTATTTACACAGTCAGCACATAAAATCTGCTTGTCTGTTAACCACTTCCCACCAGTACTGCTGAGCTCTTTGCTATACAAAGGGGTATTCATCATTTTATCTTTCCTCTCTTATTTTATAGCAAAGTTAAATGGAACCTATTATGCTCAATTCCAGCTCTATATTTTTTATTTTTGGACTCCACTACAGTAGCTATGCATGATTCACAGTTTCAAAATCCCCTTATTGATCTTATACTGGCCCTTTATGCAACCCCTCAGTTTAGCTTTTCTCAGAAACAGGATTCACTTCCCCTCAGCCCCCCTCTCTTCTGATTGGCCAGCTATAGAAAGCTTCCCCTGGCTCTGTGAGAAGGCTCCAGAGGCATCGTAAACACACTTTAATAGTCTGATCTTGGTTCTTGTTCTCATTCTTTACTCAAAATATAAACTTCTGAAATACATCTGTACTTGCTGAAGCCGAAATCCCACCCAGAATATGCGTGTGGACAGAGCGAACACAACACAGAGCTCAGCAACAAAGATTACAGCAGGACGTCTCTGTTATTAAATGTTAATATTGCGTTCATTATTTTACCTGTTTATTGTGTGACACATTTATCCTATCAGTGTTCAACTCTCCACACTTTTGTAACATCTAACTGAATCTCTGTGGTTTGAGGTTTAGTTTCTCTCTGTGTTCCTGTGTGTACTATCAGATATCTGTTTGCTTTTGCTGCCTCAAATTAAAAGCTTTTACATGACTGAATAACAGGAGAACTTTATTATGAAGAATTTACAGGAATAAAATGTGCTTATCCATCGTTTTAGTAGAGCTGCCTTAGCGGTACTATTAACTACCAGTTGACACAATACAATCTGGAGATATTTGGAGCTCTTTGTTCAGTGGGTCAGTTTCAAATAATGCAGGGAGGAACTGTACAAGCAGATACAACCAAAAGACACGTGAACGAAGCAAAAACAGTTGGCTATTATACAGATGATATTGATGGTTAGCTATTGAGGGACTTCATCCCTGAGCAGCAAGATTCCTGTTTGTGGTTTTTTATAGTTTGTTGTTTTCTTTGGATTTTGTGACAACACATCTCATAATAATTGCATGCCTTTCTTAGACACAGCTGTCTAAAGAAAAGCAGAATACAAGAAATATGATTCAACACATAAGTGTCTGAAAGGATATTTTGAAGCTCTGATTCATTTTTAATGTCCCCTTGACTGTTACTGGAGCCAGAAAAATGCTAATTCTGTCTAAGCGGAGGAAGTTTGGTTGGAGCTGATTTGACATATTTGTCTTTAATATTTCTCAATAGTGCAATGACTCAAAATAATGACTAAGATACAAATTATAATAAGCAAATGAACAAAGGAAACATCTGGCCTCATGACAGAACCACTCATGTTAAGAGAATTGTTTTTTAAGAGGAACCTATGAATGATTTAAGAAAACTTGTGGCATTCATCAATTTTCTCACACTTAGAATTTGTCTTGGATATGAAGGAAATTTATGAATGGTCCAGAACTGACGTACAAGTCATGAACAGATGTATGCCTTTCTTCACAAGGAGCGAAACACTTGTTTGACAAAGAATTACAATCTGAATGAATTTGGAGTTTGCTGGTTTGTGGCAGCATGACTTGAAGCCCTTAAGTGTAAAATCAATCAATTTTTATGAATGAATATTTCCCGCAAAAGGGGCAAATATGTAGCCTTAAGTTGCAGTTTTAGGGGTAGTGATTATGCTAATATTCAAATCTCACAAACATTCATGTACAGGTGACCTTCATCGGGCTGAAACAAGCAATTTACCACAAGTTCAGGCAGTTAAAAGAGTTTGTTGAATCTGACATGGAACACTCGTCTGAGCAAACTTCATAGAAAAAAGTACTAGTTTAAGGATAAGATTGTAAAAATGTTCTTGCATGATGCCCACAAAAACACAAATCACTTTGTGTTTTGACAAAGAAGTTGTACATTTTTGGCTTTTTTAACTGACCATAAAAATAATTGAAGTAACTTTTTTTGCTTATTTTCCAACTCCATACACAAACTTGAGTACTGTAGCCACATATTCAGACATTCGAGATTCAAGCACGACTTACTCTGATCGTTTTGTTTTATATGGTCTGTTTGTATGCATTTGGAAGGATTCACTTGGACCTATGGCACTGTAGAGTACTTCTAGACAGCAGTCACTGAGGGACAAGAACTCTAGTTCTAGTCTTTAGCTCAGTGACCTACTTGTGTAAAGCACCAGGAGGGTTAATGCTCCCTAGCCAGATTCAAAGTTTTCTTAGTCTGCTTATTAAGTTCTGGCTGCTGGCAGTGCCAGCAGGAAAAACAAGTCGCCAGGGACACACTGTGACTGCCCCCTCTGACTCAGGAGTACACTTACCCTATGAGAGTGGAAGTATTGGATGAATCAGCATGTCATCCAACAGCCTGTAGTCCAGGAGCTCGACTATTGAAAAAGGACAAAGTGAATGAAGGGTCCATTAATTTATTCAACTAAAGTAGCTTAGTTGGGTGAATTCATGGGCTTGTTTCATAGAGCCTGATATGGTTTTAAAGCTTGATATCAGGAACAAAGTACTGCAATTGAAACTCTGAGGCGGATATCAGCATAATCCTTATGGCATGCTTGTTAACATAACATAAATGCAAACAGCTAATTGTGCTAATAAATGGCAGCTGTGTAATATGCTATATTTTGGCATACTCTACTGAGAATACACGTTTTGGAACATACAGAGCGTGCACAATGGAGAGCAGATAAATTAGTTTCATTCTAGAGGAGATTTGAGAAGTTTGTATGGACATGATACTTATTCTTAATTGTGAGATTGTGACAACATGGAAATCCACTGTAGTATTTTGCTGCTGTCTTTGATGAAGGGAACATGACAGGAGTTATTTAATACTCAAAACATACAGTATGTTTTTGTTTGATTACTTCTTTAACAAGAGAGAAACTGCACTGTATAGTAGCCTACTGTGCAAAATTTGTACATGTTTAGATTCTTATCCAAATACAATTTATTCTGCAGCATGACAATGTCCCCAAACATACAGCCAGAGTCATAAGGAACTATCTGTACTAGAAAGAACAAGCAATCCCGAAACAGATGGTTTGGCCCCCACAGAGCCCTGATCACAACATCAGTCTGGGATTATATAAAGAGACAGAAGCAACTGAGACGCCTAAATCCACAGAAGAAGTGTGGCAACTTCTCCAAGAAGTAGAGAGCTGCTGCTGTTTTTAAGTCAAAGCGTGCTTACACCAAATATAAAATTCTATTTTGGTTTCTTCTGTTTACTGAAATGTGTATGTAGTTAAGTAAATAAAAACTATTCATGGCATTACTTTTGAAATCCACTTTCTTTTAATGTGTTTTTTGTTTTTGTTTTTTGGCGTAGGAACTGTACATACTGTATGTATAGAATATATATGTGAAAATAAAAAAATCAATATATGAAACAAACAACACCAAATAAGCTAAAACTACAGGAAAAGAAATTAAAAGGAAAGAAAGCAAACTATTGATGATGTACAGTTTGCCCAGAAGCTTTAAACGTTTTAAGATGATTTTTGTACTGAAAAATCTATCATGGGGTCACTTTTTAGGAAGTCCATAAATGTTCCCCACAACTCTTTGGATTTTCTCTTTAATGCAAATGTCAACTTTTCCATCGCTAACTAAAAAATCCTTTTAACCACTGGCTAAGAGATGGCTTTAGGGGATTTTTCCAGCACACAGCAATTGTATATTTGGAAAGACCACAATTAACAGTCTGGGAAATATAAAGTATAACTAATCTTATTCTTAAATGAATTAGAGGAAATAAACAAAGCAGATGTTTCCACTGTGCCGATCTTTAACAAGGCCTTTACTAGCGCTCCTGAAATATCAAAGAACTAACACTAAACAGCATCCCAGTTTATGTTCTCTGTGGCGAGACCTAGAGAGGTCCCCCTGATCCTGTCAACCATGTCCAGCAGCAGAAGATGATGAGGAGGCTGCAGCTCTCTTGTGCGGCGCTGAGCTGATCTGTTCACTGTGTTTCTGACTGGTGGAGAGCCATGTCATTCGTTGGGGACCCACAAGCACTACAGGGGAAAAAGGACTGAGAGAAGAGAGCGATTTAGCTTAGGTTACAGTCCTGCAATCACATAATCCTATTTCTATTCTTAAGTATATATTATAGGCTTGGTTCAGATGGGGCCATTTTAGTAGGTCAGGGTTTTTTAAGGGTTGTGGGAGATTGCTAAAAAATGTTTCTCCAAATTTTCTCTCCTTTAATTTCCTCTTTTATTCTCATCCAATCAAAGGGCAGGTGAGGGAAACATGGAATAGATAAATGCTTTCAAAGAAACATAGCAATCGAAGATGTGTTTGGTTTGGAGGGAGAGAGGGGTGCTCTCAGGTGAACACAGTGAATAAAAATGCCGGAAGTATATTTGCTACAAATCTGATAAATAGCATGGAGACAAACGGTAGAAAAGAGCCTACTCAGCACATAATGAATGAAGGAGAACTCAAAATTGGACAATTTTTATAAGATGCACAAGATGTATTTCCTTCTTTTTGGAGCTTTTATTTCCAGGTGAAAATAGATCTAAAGACAAAAAAATGGATGTGAACCACAGTGAAAAAATAAAACGTATGTGAACGTAATGTGAGTTGTAGTGACAGAGTATGCATTCTGTGAAATAATAACAGCCGGAAAAGATGTGAGGGAGAGGCTTGGGCACAACTTTAAGGTGAGGCATGACCTCAGGCTTTGATCTTAAGTAAGACACTACATGATAAACTTGAACATCAAAGCTACGAGTAAAATGATCTTTCAATCTGCACTGCACTTCCGTAAAAACAGCAGACTGACTGACTCATATGAATTTCCAATGGGCAATGACAAGCTGCAGTAAACCCTTTGTACTCTATTGGCTGAAACAAGGAACTGTATCTACTGTATCTGAAGCTTTTATTAGTGTAGGGAACTCTTCATTCTCAAAAAATCCACTTTGGTATTGGGATTTCTTTATTGGCTTCAGTGATATTTGTTTTTATATTAAGAAGAGCTAAAATCAGAATAGAGTGTGACTAGTTAAGGTGCATTACATCCTATCATGTTAAAGTCCGACTCAATTTAAATACATTTCGGATATTTTTCCAAAGACCTTCTTTCCCCCTGCAGTCTATTAGTACAAAACTAACAAAATTGCACATTTAAATTTGCCTAAACATGATTGGTATTATTTTTTACTACAGATTGATGATTAATGGTGATTCCAGCTGGACTTTGAAGTTCAACTATCCAAAATTACTTTAAATACACTTTGGGCCTTATTTACTAAGATCCCAAATAGTGTGTACTAAATTGCGTGCACGGTGCAATAGATTGCGCGTGCCGTGCGTTTTGCGGGTGATCTACTAAGAATAATTGCGTAAATGAAAACAGGTGCAACAGGGTGGAGACAGCAGTATTTAAATGAGGGTTTTGCGTGTCTTTATGGAGAGTTTGGACGAGCAGAAAGCTGCAAGCGCAAAATGAAATGTGATCAGGTTCTAGTGGAAGAGGTTAACAAATATATTAACAAAAACAAATATTACCAGAAAAACCAACATGGGGGAGTATTTGTGACAAAGTCAATGCTGGTAGTAAAACCAAAAATATTCCACTCCAAAATTATTAACACAGGTGGAAAAACTCCGTCCTGTGCGTATTCTGTCATTGTGCCTCCGTCTCCTCCTCTCTACAGTGACAAAAGTCTTCTGTGCCCAGTGCGCAGCCGGTTAATACCTGCCCTTCAAAGGTATTATTTATAGATGCAGTTAGCATCAGGAACAATACCTTCAGGTTTGGTAAATCACAATGTTTGTGCTAGATAACATATTTGCATTTTCTCCTCCCTGTATTTTGCACACTGGGGTTGAAACGCCCCATATTACATATTCATTATGGCAAACGTACTAAATGGACAGCGCGTACTAGCTTGCACAGTTGAAAGACGCAAACCTCAGTGCGCTGCGTTAGTAGATCAGCTTGCACATTTTTTGAAGGTGATGTCAAGTTTGCACACGTTTTTACACACGCAAACCTTTAGTAAATCAGGCCCTTTTTGTGTAGAAATGTTATTTGGAAAATTACACCTTTCAGTACTAGGGAGAAACAGAAAAAAATGCATTGAGTAGTTTTAAAAAAGAGTGAAAATCAATAGAAAATTCTAGCATTCTCTTGACAGTAACTCGAGACTCTACATGAATTGTAATAATCATGATGATTGGCAGGTGCAGGTATTCAGTACATGAATAATATGTGGAACCATTGTTCTGCGAGACCATTCTTCTGCAAACTGACTGAGATAACTTTTGAGTTCTCAAAGTCTTCTTCAAATTAGATCCTCAGGACCACCTGGAACTCCCAGGAGTCAGACTGGTGTAGAGATGCTAATTGGACCGTGTCTTTCTCTCTCCATCTCCCATCCATGTTTCATCTTGTGTGGGATGATCAAGGTCTCAATTACAGCAGATTCATAGCATGTGGAACAGGGCTAATAACGATGCTTGTTTTTTTGAGGGAGACAGACAGACAGAGAGTTCAAACGATGGAAGAATATCAGAAACCAAAGCACACAGCACCTGAAGAGCAGTAAAAATATAGATTATAACTATGGTGGAGGATTGGAATTACAGTTCAGAACAATTAGGGTCCTATTTGTGAGGAGATTTGTCAGATTTTTTCACCATAATGTAACACTGCCTTTCATTCTCATAATCTAAGTCCTTTAAAGCAGCATTTGTCAAACGCAGGGTCGCAACCCAAAATGCATCAGTTTTTAGTGGGTAAAATGCATAATTCTATGATATATTAATTAATTTCTGTAATTAAATAGAAAAACAGTGTTATTTTTTGCTACACTGGTTTGTTCAACTCAGATACCCCCCCCCCCCCCCCCCCCGCAAAAAAAAAAAATACTGGACCTGAAAATGTGTTTATACTCTGTTTTCCATGTAGGCTACGTTGAAATAAAAGTTTGTGAGTGTGACTTCCATGATTCCTCAAAATGCAGAAGAGAGGCCTCAATGTGTTTTATATGGGAAGGTGCCCCATAATGAGAGCTTAAAAAATAACAAATTCAACAGACATCTCCAAACAAAACATTATCCACATAGGGGCAGGTCAGACGAATGTTTCCCTTGCAAAGAAGAGACTTTCAGGAGACAATGTTTTGACAGTGGAAAAGTAAGTCAGTCATGTTTGTTTGTGTACCATTTGAAATGTTTGTTTTGTGTGTCTGTAGTTGCATTGTTTAGTTGTATGTGTGTTGCTAGCTAGCTGACAATAATTATCAGTTAGCCATGATTTTTGATGCTGTATTGCAAGCTTCAATTGACATAAGACTGTGAATCAAAGACTAAATAAAGTTCACTAGCTAGCCATAAATGTGTTTATTTTGTAATGACACTTTTTACAAGGGTCTCCCAAATTTGCTCATTTATCAAATTGGCTCCATGCCATGGCAACAAGCAGCACCACACGACAGTCACACGTGACATTTCGTCACTGACTTGCAGGTTTGTCCATGAGTAGGATTTATTCAACATTGTATTGACAGTGGAAGTGTCAGTAATGTCTGTGCTGTGTGTCACAAATTCAGTGTGTTTGCTTACGTGCATGTGTGTGTGTGACTAATGTGGTGGCGACAAGTGAGAGTGATGATTTTTAATGATAATATCCTCTCTTTCATCTACCAGGCATTCAAAGGGAGCTGAACAGCACTGAGGGCATCACACCAAGTCAGCCTCCACATTGCCAAGGCAAAGAAACCCAATTCAACTGGGGAGCAGCTGATGAAACTGTTTTAGAAGATGTGTGTCTCTCTCTCTTGGGCGAGGAAGCAGCAAACCAAATTGAGTCTGTCCCACTCTCAAATAGCACTGTTGCAACCAGAATCAAGGACATGGCAGCGGACATTTAAAAGTTGGTTGGAGAAAATATTGGAACATAAAATGTTTTCACTGCAGCTGAATGAGTCTGTTGGTGTTGGTGGGATCCCTCAGTTAATGGTCTTTGCCAGACACATCAGTGGTAAGGATATCAAGGAGGAATTCCTGTTTTGTGACTGACTGACTGCACACAACAACAACAACAACAACAACAACAACAACAACAACAACAACAACAACAACAACAGGAGAGGATATTTTCAAACTGATGGACACAAATTTGAAAGACCTCAAACTGGATTGCATTAAATGTATTGGAATGTATGTTTATATTTCAGTTAATGCACATTAAAGAACAAAAAACATAATACAAGAAAAAAAAAAGATTAGAAAAAGAGGACAATAACCAACAATAGAGAAATGAGCAGGAGGAGTCAATAAAACCCATAAGGGGCTGTTGGGTGGCCCTCCTATGACATACAACATAAACATGTACGTATGCGTAAAGAAATGCAGACAAATACATACTAAGGCTAAATAAAAGCATAAGAAAACAACGTTTTTACAAGTATAACAAGAAAGGTGACAATTTACTGATGCATGGAATATGATAGTGAGAGTAGTCATGATGTTGCATTACTTAATTAATCCAGAAAGAAGAGTATAGTTAATTTCTTAAATTCTTTTAGACTAGTGGAATTTGTCATATGAGAACAGAGAGGACCTCAGAATGTAATTAAACATTTGGAAAAAGTTGTCCTTGAAAAGGTTGGGTGGTGAGTATTGGCTGACCTTGTATTGTATTGTAATTACAGATTTGGAATTTGCACTGATGGCACCAAGAGCATGACTGGGTGCAGGTCTAGTTGTGTGGCACATGTTCACAGAGTGGCCCCAAATTTGAAGCTGACACATTGTATCATCCACAGGGAGGCTTTGGCCAGCAAAGCATTACAGCATGACCTAGGAGAGGATATGGATTTGAGATCTAATCAAAAAGTGACCGTTACAATCACAGAGCTATGCAGAGAAGTGGGGGGCAGAGCACAAGCACCTGCTCACTCACTGTGAAGAGGTGGCTCTCCAGGGGGAAAATGTCTGCAGAGAGTGTGGGAACTGAGAGAAGAGGTCATGGCCTACCTCACGAATGAAGACCCTGACCTTGCTGAGCATTCTCAGGACAAACAGAGGCTGGCAAGATTTGCCTACCTTCTGGACATTTTCAACAAGCACAACACACTGAGCAAATGCCTTCAAGAAAAGGAGAACAGCATTTTGGAGCTGGAAGATGGAATTCAAAGATTCATTGCACATCAAGGTCTGTGGCAGTCCCAGCTGGGTGCAGGGAAACTGGCAATGTTTCCTATCCTCTCTGATTACCAGGAAAAAAAACGGGTGTTTCCCTGAGTGAGTCTGTGTAGCAGAATGTAGTTGAGCACATGTCTGGCTTAAGTGGTACTTCTGTGGATTTCAAAACCAACCTTCATTGGGCGAAGTATCCCTTCCAAACTGTCACTAGAGCTGAGTCTAGGTCAGAGTTAGAGGTGCTGGTCACACTGCAGGTCAACAATGGCAGTAAGATTGTGTTTGAGACAAACACAGTTTTGGACTGCTCATCTCCAGCAGATCGAGAAAGTTGAAGATGTGTTGATTCAGTTTAGCATCACATACCTATGTGAATCTGTGTTTTTTACTCTAGCAAACCTGTAGACAAATACAGAAACAGACTAAATATTCAGCATGACTTCAGAATATCACTTTCTAAAACCAAGCCCAGAATAGATCTGCTGGTTGAAAACGTTGAAGTGGATGATGTAAGGCTGATCTACATCTCCTCCATGATAACACACACACACACACACACACACACACACACACACACACACACACACACACACACACACACACACACACAAACACACACACACACACACTGCATACATGCCTCCAATAAATGCTGATAAAAGGCAGAGTGAGACAAAAACTATACAAATACATTTAATTGTTGTCCAATGCAGCACAGACTTCAGACTCACCACCTGCTCTCATCTTATATTAAACCTGCAATGAATGACATAATATCCACACAGACATGCACACACACACTTTCATTTCATGTGTATCAAATTCAAAATACACTCCACACAGCGGACTGGATCTCAGATACATTATTGCTTCTGAAACAGTGCATTTTCTACATCTGAAACCGCTGCTCTGCTCTGTCTCTTGAGATCACAGCTGAAGGCTGAAGCTGGCTGACTGCTGAGGTGTGTTAATGTCACAAAAGCCTCTAAAACCTCTGATGAACCTTCCCAAAGCACAGAAGATATGAATAAGGAAAGAAATGGAGGTGGTTATTAAGATGGAAGAGAGACAAGGAGATAAGAAGCTGCAAAAACAAAATAGGCAACTAAAAATACTGGATTGAAGGCTGAGGGAAAGATTGAGGTCATTGCTAAAAAGAGGTTACACAATGTCGCTCTACATCCACCTTTGCTTGTCAGGGCTAACAGTTATAATTCACATGCTACAAGATCCATGTCAGCCAAATGTAAAAATTATGATGTTTTAATTGTTTCATAAATGACCAATGCCCCCATTTTTCGGATGAGGACAGTCTCATTGTTTTGCATTTGCTTCAGAATTCAGTAGGTTTGTTTTGTCACAGGCCCACAGGTGTAAAGGAGGATGAATACTGTATAAACACTGTTTACCATGTTGATATGATGTGGAATAGTGTTTACAAAGATCTTGCAGGTGTTTATGTGGTCTGTTGCTAAGCTAGGCAGAGGCCATACAGGATGTACTTTCTATGAGTCTGAAGAGCTGTGTCTGCATTCCAGGTGCCTTTCTATTCAGTAATTTCAGAGTGCTGAGTATTCTCTCATGGTTTCTTCCAAGGCTGTTTGTAAAGGCCTGTTTATATCCATTAAACCTCCCTGTGTCACATTCCTTTGAGGCAGAAACACAGAGAGAAGAGGTAAATAAAGGCTTGAATGAAAAAAGAAAGTTGAAGAAAATAAAGACAGAGAGAGAAGTAATGACAGAGATCGAGCAGACCAGCACCTCCATATGAGGGGCCGTTTAGGAAATAATTCATAGTTGCTCTCACATGTTACATCATACTCTCTTACAAACACTAGTATAGTCACGCACACTTACTATCATACTCTCTTACAAACACTAGTATAGTCACGCACACATACTATCATACTCTCTCACATACACTACTATAGTCACACACACTTACTATCATACTCTCTCACATATACTACTATAGTCACACACACTTACTATCATACTCTCTCACATACACTACTATAGTCACACACACTTACTACTATAGTTACACACACACACACTTACTATCATACTCTCTCACATATACTACTATAGTCACACACACTATCATACTCTCTCACATATACTACTATAGTCACACACACATACTATCATACTCTCTCACATACACTACTATAGTCACACACACTTACTACTATAGTTACACACACACACACACTTACTATCATACTCTCTCACATATACTACTATAGTCACACACACTTACTATCATACTCTCTCACATACACTACTATAGTCACACACACTTACTATCATACTCTCTCACATACACTACTATAGTCACACACACTTACTATCATACTCTCTCACATACACTACTATAGCCACACACACTTACTATCATACTCTCTCACATACACTACTATAGTCACACACACTTACTATCATACTCTCTCACATACACTACTATAGTCACACACACTTACTATCATACTCTCTCACATACACTACTATAGTCACACACACTTACTATCATACTCTCTCACATATACTACTATAGTCACACACACTTACTATCATACTCTCTCACATACACTACTATAGTCACACACACTTACTATCATACTCTCTCACATATACTACTATAGTCACACACACTTACTATCATACTCTCTTACACGCTATTATGGATGGAACAACATGATAGTGAATGTATGAGCGAATAATATGCGATGTGTGCGAGTATACTAGTATGTGTGAGAGAGTTTGATTGAAAAGGAAGTCAACTTGAATTCCCAGTTTCTGATTGGCTCATCGCGGATGTAGTTACCAGATGTCCTACTTTCCAGCGGGATCTCAAGAACAATGTCCCTCCTCCTCTAAGATGATGAATTTGCATGGATGCTAACATCTGAAAATGGTTGACCGGGACCGTGTCAATGAGGCAATTGGACTTTTTTTTGTTGCCATTAACAGGGTTTCCCATAGCACTTTACAGTTAAGGCAGCCGCCTTAGCAACACACGCCTGCCGCCTTAACTAACGTCTTAAAAAAATAAAAAATAAAAAACAAAAATAAATATATATATATGATCAGGGCCTCAATTTCAGTGCGGGATTACAGGTATTGCGCACAATTTAATTGATTCCCGCAAATCCAACACTTATATTCCCGCACACTTACAGCGATGTATATTAATGTTCAACCAACGTCTGCAGCGGTGCTTACTGCAGGACGACTGGCCGGAACCGCTATGTCCGACTGTCTGACTTCGACCCTGAACACATCTGTAGCTCTCGCTGTACCTCCCGCTAGCATAACACAGACACGCTAACACTGATATTAAGTTTAAGGAAACAAACACAGACCGCTGGTTAAAACATTTAACCACATTTAACACAATCTACATCATCTGAGGCAGAACCTGCTCAGAAAAAACTAATGAAAACAGCGCCATGTGATGTCATCATTAACAACGTTAATCCTCAGACAGGTAACTGTGACGTTACTATAGCAACACGTTTCAGGCTTTCTCATTCAGCAGTCCTGAAGAGAGAGAGTGAGGCAGATTCAACAAAAACGTGATGCTACTGAAGCTGAATATCACTACGTAACTGTATAATACTATATAACTTGTAATTACTATAAAATATAGTTCAGAGAATAAGATAACTATATAAGATACTCACTGGCCTAACCTGTGCAATCTAATTTAATCCAATACAGCTCTGCTATAAATTCTACATTTATGAAGCTTATACTACATTTTTTAACAAGAAGGTGAAAATTCTGCTTTATGTTCATTATTGAGTGATTGTGGTGTATTAGGATGCATTATATTGAAAGGTGTTCTTAATATTTTGTCCATTCCATCAACATACATGAGGAGGGCAAAATATTAGGAACACCTTTCAATATAATGCACCCAAGTACACCACCACCTCTTAGTACAACCTCAGTAATAAACTAAGTGGAATTATCACATTTTTGACAATGTCAACAAAAACTAAAAATGTATAATTCATCATCTTAGAGGAGGAGGGACATTGTCCTTGAGATCCCGCTGGAAAGTAGGACATCTGGTAACTACATCCGCGATGAGCCAATCAGAAACTGGGAATTCAAGTTGACTTCCTTTTCAATCAAACTCTCTCACACATACTACTATACTCGCACACATCGCATATTATTCGCTCATACATTCACTATCATGTTGTTCCATCCATAATAGCGTGTAAGAGAGTATGATAGTATGTGTGTGTGACTATAGTAGTGTATGTGAGAGAGTATGATAGTAAGTGTGTGTGACTATAGTAGTGTATGTGAGAGAGTATGATAGTAAGTGTGTGTGACTATAGTAGTGTATGTGAGAGAGTATGATAGTAAGTGTGTGACTATAGTAGTGTATGTGAGAGAGTATGATAGTAAGTGTGTGTGACTATAGTAGTGTATGTAAGAGAGTATGATAGTAAGTGTGTGTGACTATAGTAGTATATGTGAGAGAGTATGATAGTAAGTGTGTGTGACTATAGTAGTATATGTGAGAGAGTATGATAGTAAGTGTGTGTGACTATAGTAGTGTATGTGAGAGAGTATGATAGTAAGTGTGTGTGACTATAGTAGTGTATGTGAGAGAGTATGATAGTAAGTGTGTGTGACTATAGTAGTGTATGTGAGAGAGTATGATAGTAAGTGTGTGTGACTATAGTAGTAAGTGTGTGTGACTATAGTAGTGTATGTGAGAGAGTATGATAGTATGTGTGCGTGACTATACTAGTGTTTGTAAGAGAGTATGATGTAACATGTGAGAGCAACTATGAATTATTTCCTAAACAGCCCCTCATACCTCCAGGCAAAGCTTAGCAGAACAGCAAAGAACTACAGTAACTGTCTGAACCTGCGACGCAGAATAATCCCTTTAGCCGCATGACTTGGTAAAGATGGATCCTTTTTTCCCCCCCTTAACACAGATCTCATATCAGCGTGCATATCAGTAGTTTGTGTTATCATAAAGTACAGCTCTTCTTCAGGGCCCGGGACACTGTGCAATACTCATCAATTTTCATGGCCTTTAAAGCAATAGTGCCATGAACAGATGCTTTTCATGGGTCTCCTGAGGTTTCAGGTAATTAAAAAAGTTGCAATGTCACCTTCCGGATCACAAAAGTGGCTTTTGACATGGAAGTTGTAAAGTAGGTTTGAATCTGTGATAACACAGGAATTTTGAAAAGTATCCACACTCCCTTTTCTCAATAATTACCTGATTTCAATCAATGCTTTCTTTAAAGCTCAATGGACACATGTAGTTATATGTAAAAGGGGAAAAAATAGACTTGAAGCATAAAAATACCCTTTGGGTACCAAAGGGTACCATACATAAAGCCGGTGTAGATGGCTGTATTCAAATATGAGTGTCCAGCTGGCTCTGCTCGCTGAAGTTGACATTTGTAGTCATAAAATTATGATTACAAATGTCCAGTCTTTCTTCACCAATCACTAAGCTAAATGTCATAATGCCAAATAGCAAAGAAACTAAATTTAATTTACCATAATGAGTCTTTTTGGAAGTATTGATGTGGTTCAGTACTCAGTATTCAGTAAAGGCTGATCTGGGACATCTTTACATATGTTAACTATTCCGATATTTCAAAGCAACAGAAAAATGTTTCAGCATCGACCACAGAGTGTCAGAGAGTAAACCTGAGTGTTGCCCAACATGAGTAGATAATATAATATTGTCTGCATGCTGTCATGGGTGTTAAACAAACATAGACTTATAAACAATGCTGATACACATGTAAACACACCAGTCCAATATTGAATCTGAGTATCTAAATACGATGTCTGTACAGTGTATTACAGCCCCTCCAACCATCTTTCTCTCCTCTCCTCCAGCTGGATAACCTTTATCTCAAATGAAAATCATGCTAGCTTTAACAAATCAGCTTTCTATCAGGCTAACACATTCGTACATCTTGGAACACAATTTGGCTCTAGATAATCTCAGGAGAAATTCTAGGTTTTTTATTAATTGTTTTTGGAAATACATTTTCATCAACTCCTAATAAAAGACAATGGGGGGCCTTTCAAACAACAAGACAACTATTTAATACCCACCTCAAGCATCATCAGATTATATCTTCATCCCCTTTTCTTTTTGACTTATCCAAAACTAGTTTCTCCAACAAATGTGTGGTTAGAAATTACACCCATCTCACAAGTTAGCTCTACAACAGAAAATCCCCTCTTCTCTTCACAGTCAGACATCTCTACTTGGATGACAGATCGGCATCTCCTGTCGAACCTGTCCAAAACTGAGCTTCTTGTCTTGCCTGCAAGGTATCTCACATCCCATCTGTTCTGGTCTACATATGAATAACATCCGATAATACCATCACCATCCACACTCTTCTCATTTGTGGTTCTGCAATGGTGTAAGGAGATACGCAGCTCCAAACTGTCTGCTGACCCCCTTGGCGCATTCAAGACTGAAAACTCTTCCATGAACACCTCAACACTTGAGCCCCTTAAACTTGTTAGCACTTTGTTGATTGCTGATTGTCTACTCCCTGTTGCTTCTTACTTTATATTAAAAAAGTCTGCTTCTGTTTAGCGCTATTTCTCATTGTACTTGTACCTGGTGACTTGAGAGTTTGTACCACAGCTTCTTCTGAGTCGCTGTCCATTAACACTTGTTTGTCTTGCCTCACTTGTAAGTCACTTTAGATAAAAATCCCCACCAAATGACAAAATGTAAATGTGATGTAAATGCTGCAAAGGGAGTTAAAATGTGACTAGTGTTCGCACACTTCTTTATTCCAATTCTCAACATTTAAGATGTACATTTTGTGCCATGATGCAGGTCCACAGTGGATTTAACATTGTGAGTTTTGAAAGAAGGTACAGCTGTTTTAGCTTATCAGATTTCTCTCAACAGATCCACAGCTGATGCTTCAGAGCAGCAGAGGTGGAGGCTCACAGGGCTTTTAACCAGGAGCTCACCAGTTGGATTCCCCAGACTCAAGCCCTTTCCACATGGCATTTTCATCAAAGGGAGGTCTGTAATTTGATTTCACATTATGCACATCAGTAATTGCAGTCACTCATCAAAGCAGTTAAATAATTTATTAAAGCAAAAAGTTCAATTAGAGAGATCATTTCTTTTTAGTTTAGTTTTTCCTATTTGTATTCATCTATTGTGAGTTTCTACAAATCCCTTTCTACCATCCTCTGTTGTAATTTCCGACGCTTCTCTCATGTCTGCTTTCCCACGCTGTCAAAGCTCAAAGCCAATATTTTACAAATATCTTAACCTGAAAATGTAGAGTGATTGGTAATGACTTTGACACAGAAAAAATAATGGAAAGTTAGAAATTAACATATTAAGTATACATAGCAGCAAGTGTTATTGTTATCAAAATAAATAGCTGAGATTTTGTGTTATTGTTAATACATTTTACTCTTACTAAATATTTTCATGACAATCTACTATACATTTCATATTTGATTTTGTATATCATGACATTATTTTTCTGTTTTGTGTAAAATAAATTAATTGTTAACACAATATTTTCAAACACATTCGAGTGCAATAGTGATTAGGAAAGGTAAGACCCAATGTGAGCAAGGTGTTGGGTCAGACAATGATACCTGTTTACAAATAAATATTTGAGGGGAGAAGCTATGAAGTTTCTGAAGAGGCTGCAGGCCTGAAACCAGAAACTGACACTGCAATATGAATCTGTGTGTTTTCCTGAAACATTTGGTTCAACAAGCTTGGTGATGTTTTTGACTATTGCACATATATTTGGTCAACCACAATAGCAAAAAAAAAAACATGTTCTAGCCTCCTGGCTTCCACATCACTCCTTTCTCCTGCTGGCCATGCCTGCAGCTTCCCACTTGCCCCTTAGACTTTACTTTAAGATGATGCCACACACTTTAAAATAGCTTTTTCTAGCCTCTGGGAAAGTTTTACAAATATAAATTCCTTAGGGGATTATTATGTTGCACAACCATGAACGGCCACTGGGACAAACTAGCTGCCAGAGGCTGAGTGTTAGTGTCATATTTTGCTGTCTTAATATATCCATGCTAGTTTTTTCTTTACTTTCATGTATGCAGCATTGATTATGAAACAATAATCTCCAAAAATACTATCAATCACTCCTTAATTGACCCTTGAAACCAGAACAAACCCCTTAATCTTGAATTAGCTAGAGATGTCTTAATTTGTTCCTTGATTTGAAAAGACAAAAACCTAAACCCTTAAAACTCCTTACTGATTAGAAACTTGACCTTAATGCATTCTGGCATTTGGCTACAAGAATTTCCGCTGCAGAAGAGTTTTTGGAGGAGTTTTGGCATCTGGAAAGCAGTGACACAGTTCATGTCAGCTATACGGGTAAAAGGTGAGATAGCAGTTGATCTAAGCTATTGCTACAAACTGTCTTTTCCATTGATCCTACTGCTGTGTTTAACTATCACCAATGTCTTCACTCCAAGAGAGACACTGTTATACTCGTCAAAAATGTCTTCATGTCAAAAAACATGAACATAATTATTTGTCTTAAACCTCATTTTTGCATATTAGTAATGCTGTAAAATGACATCAGGAGCAAAGACAAACAGAACTTGAGTTACTGAGTGTCATTCTGCAGTGTTCAAAACTGTGTATATGGCCTGTGTGACAGTACCAATTGCAAATTGCAGTACATGTAAATGTGCTAAACACAAGATATCTATCTGAGCAGTATTAAATTACCCAAGAATGTCAGAGGTAGCATGAAACTGTATGCGATTTTACTTGAAGCCACAGAGGTTTACTCACATGTTTATTGCACACCTGATGAAAAATCTTGGATCCACAGATAATAATTTCCAATCAGCACACCCTCCCAGGTGGATCAAGCAAGTAATTTAATTTCCACCCCTTATTCAGAAGAGCTATAGTCAAGTTGTCCATTAGTTGGGCACCTGTGCTGTGTTCATGTCATGTCAGCTTGTAAGTCTGAGCAACTGACTGAGAAAAACATTCCTGTCATACCATGAATTAGTGATTACAAGGAACAAAGGATTTTCAAGGAACTTTTGTGGGCTTTGCTGACTCCTCGTTTAATGACTTGGTGTCATGGACAGTAGACACAACACAAGCAGACAACATTTCTTTTTGGTCTTTTTAAAAATACAATTTACACATGCACTAGTATCCAAGATTGTGTTTTTGGAGGATTCAAGTCGTGTAATTGTGCATTCAAACGTATCTGTGTTTCAGAAACTTGGATTAGCTTTTGTACCAGTTTTGAGAGACCCAGATCTGCTTGAGTACTCTGATTGAAACCAGGAGGCTTCATGTCAACAACTTATCTAGGTCAGTGATCATTCTCTGCCATGTGAAATGGTGTGTCCTCAACTTGTGATATGGAGTAGCTAATGAGTTAAAATAAAAATACATATAATACATAATGTACTGGTGATGTGAACACTTAAGTGAAAATGTGAATTAAGAGAATATATTATTGCTCTCATCTTCAATTACTGGTGATCAGCTGTTATTGTAAATCAATCACAAAGTTTGTGCGTAAAGTCCTGCCCAAGTCCTTATTATATGTCTAGTTTCAGTCTAATTTTATTTACCACAGTAAGTCAAGTTACACCATTAAAACTTGAGAAATGCCTCAGCTCGTTAACACTTTAGTAATGTGTGAATTGGTTGATAGGAAACATATGTAGCACGGCCCAATGAAAATGTATGTACTGTATGTAAACAGGAAGTCACAGTAGCGTCACAAGCTCTAATATAACTTCCAAAAATAACAAAATATTTAATGGCTAAAACATTAAATAAACTTAATTGCCAATCATTTGTGAATGTAGCTTTGACTTGTTTTATTTATATCTGCATACCTGGAGAAATATGGGTTTTTAAATTAGCAGAATTCATGCAGTTTACAGTGGAAGAGAAATATCGGATTATGTTGAGCTAACCTGCTCCAGATAAAGAAGCCAAATCGACTAGAGTGGTTAACATAGCTGAGTCCAAGCAACTCGAAAATTGGGTTCATCCTCAACTTTCGAGATAACTTAGGATGTGGATTTACTAGTTTTGGCAGTTAAAGTAGTGCATCGTAAATTAAAGTAAAGGTTGATCGTTTCAGCAGCCTATAATGCTATTGGAGAGATTTTCAACCCTGCCTCACAGGAAAACATTCAGGGGGCAAAAAAAAGAAAGCAATTGCAATGTTTTGCATGATAAATGCAAGAAATGTAATATTAGCCATGTTTGAAATAAGAAGAAAGACCTTGAACGGCGATGAAAGAGACAAAGATTTTTTCACCTTAAATTTTAAAGAGTAATAAAATGATGCAACTGACTCAGATATTTTTAAGAGAGATGAAAGGAGCAAAACAAATAAAAAAAAAACAGATAGAGAGAGGTATCCCCTCATGGACTAAATAATAGTTATGTGGTGTGGGAGCTCAATACTTGATAATGATTGCACAATATTGGTGTTCAACCATTTATGATGGAAGACAGAAGCTGGCTGGTATGTGTGATGGGTGATTTAATGGCAAATTGTCACTGTGAAATTATGCATGGACATCTGCCTGTAATTATTCTTTGTGTACACACACACACACACACACACACACACACACACACACACACACACACACACACACACACACACACACACAAGCAGGTTCATTCAAATTGTTTCAAAATGTGGAGAAAGAGCTCTTGATGAACAATATTTGCACTAAAACCCCTAAAAAACACATTTTTATATGGCTTCTCTTAACTGCTAGTAATTGCAATTGTTATGTTCTGACAGTTCTTGTACTTTATAATCCTAATTGAATTTAAAATATAAAGAACTATAACTAACCTCGTTTGCAATTTGAAGTGTCCTGTGAATTCTTTTTTTAGTCTATAATGGTTTATGAGGAAAAGGCTTTTTTGGCAGCTATGGTTGGTTTTGTTGTAATACCAGAGTTGACCACTGGGACAAATGCCAATAAGAAGGAATTGCTGTGCTGTACTCAGCTCTCTTGGTTGGTTGGGGCTGAAGACTACAATTATAAAAAAATTTAAAAAAAAGAGGATGTGGCATTTAAAACAGTTTAACCCCCAAATTGATGACTATTCATTTGCAGTGTGTGTAGAGGATATTGATTTTGATTCTTTTGTCTATAGCGAGTCTGGTAAATATATAAATTTGCAATACTAAATCAGTAATCTGTTTAATACATCCATTGGTTTAAGTTCATATAAGCATACTATGGAAATCAACTTGAGGAGACTCCAAACGTATTCGACATACAGCAACCCTTTATTAAATATGTGTCATGGAGTTTTACTGGCATAACAAAGTGCTAGCAGTTGCTGTTAGTTAGATAAGAATATCATCAGAAAACCCAGAATAAAAGAAATCAACCTTTATGCAAAACAGTAACGTGAAACAGCATCCGGTTTAGTGAAACAGAAGCTTGCCTGGAGGTGAATAAGACTATGGCTTGCTATTTTTAGAGTTATAAAAGCTTAAAAGAGCTCAGTTACAGTGAAGATATTATAGGATACTTTTCAGTGTAAAAACCTAGAGTAGAACTTTTAAAAAACCTTGTGTAATTCAACAGCTGGTAGCCAGATGATTTCCTCTCCATTCAATATCTGAAATTAGACACACTATTCATGGGAGAATAGAATTGAATTCGCCCTCAATTGGCAGTGCTGAATACAGACTCTTTTGGCACACCAAAAATTACACCAGTGTGCTGGGAACGAGCTCCTGTGAAAGCTGCAAAGACTTAAGAGGACTGACACAAATGTATTTCAGGCTGCAGCACAGGAATGAAGCACAGGCTGCATATTTTTGTCAGGTACCTCAGTGCATTGAATCAACAAGGATGTACAAAGTCTGTGATGACAGGATGTGAATTGTCTTTTGAGATTGACTGTTATTTACTCCACATTTCCCTGCCTGTGCCATTGTGCCTTGACCAGTGAAAACACAGATGTTGTCAATTACAGAGAGATGCATCTGACGACCTGCCGTGCACATAAAAGATCTCTCTTCAATCACACCACTATTCATCATGAATGCATAGCTGAACAGGACAAGATGAAAAATCAAGTGAGCAAATAGAACCATGACAGGAAATGAGTTTGATCAGCAGCTAAAAACCATCCACATCACTGCACTGTGGTTGGTTGAGAAATAATCTTTCTATGTACATTTTTTACAGATTTTTGCTCTGGTTCAGTTTGATTTTTATTTGTATTTTGTTAAAAGGACCTTTAAAACATCCATGTTATGTTTTATCTGTAGATTTTTTTTTTAATCCAACAGTAATTTTAATACATTTTATTTCTCACATCATCACCAAATCTAATTTTGTGCACACAATTTAACATTTGTTTGATTGATTCTGAGAAGTAGAACAATAAACACCAGAAAAAGGACACTATTGACCACAAAATCACATTCATTTTTAATTCACAATTTCCTTGAATGACAACATGTGAGGGACGTGAGGGACAGAAGCTAAATTCTTTATGAAAAATAAAGAGTTGAATGTTAAACCACTGGATTTTAAAATCAATTCCAACTTGTTAATGCATTCTCAATTTTTATATTTTTTAACATCCCCCAAAGTACAGTCAGAGCTGAAAACACCTTTTGTTGAGAGTATTCCAATATGTATCATCTGCAAGGTTGAGTGTTTTTAGTCATTAATCCTGAAATTTACTGTGGGTGGATTGCGGTTGATGCAGTCTCAGTATAGAGACAGGGTGCAATTACATCCCACCCATCCAGGAGGGGAAAACAATTAATTGTTCTCAATTGACTTTGTATTGAGCAAAGGTGCCTTATTGTTACTTCTCTCTGCTAGCAAACAACAGAAAAATGCCCAAGAGTTTCTGTGTGGTGGGATGCACAACCAACATGGTAAACAACCAGGAAGTAAGGTTTTATAAACTGTCAAACCAAAAGTGAGTGAGTTGCACAAAAGTGCTGCTAAAGAGATAGATCTGGCTGTTACATAAAAAATATGTGTTTGATTAATGTAAAAAACATACCATTAACTACGGTGGCCGACAAGGGCCAAACGCACTGCAACGGCCAAACGCGTCTCCGTTAAGGAAAACAGCTTCAAGTACAGAAACGATTCAAATGTACAAACTCAAACACAAGTCTAAACGAGGTGCAAAAAGAGAAACGTGTTGCAAATGAAAAAACGCACTGCAAAAAACAAAGACAAATGCAGCATCATCAAACGCGCTGCAAATAGAGAAACGATGCAGAGCACTAAACGATTCAAACCAAGAAACCTTCTTCAAAAGCAAAACGCTTCATAGCCGGTCACTGCTCCAGTGTTTCAGCGGGAACGGTAATGTGATTTTTATTTGATTATTTGAAAATCACATTACCGTTCCCGCTGAAACACCGTTCAGTCAGCTGTTCAGTCAGCTGTTCTGTCTCTCTGCATCCCGAGCGCCCCCTGCAGGTTTGGAGCAGTGACCGGCTATGAAGCGTTTTGCTTTTGAAGAAGGTTTCTTGGTTTGAATCGTTTAGTGCTCTGCATCGTTTCTCTATTTGCAGCGCGTTTGATGATGCTGCATTTGTCTTTGTTTTTTGCAGCACGTTTTTTCATTTGCAACACGTTTCTCTTTTTGCACCTCGTTTAGACTTGTGTTTGAGTTTGTACATTTGAATCGTTTCTGTACTTGAAGCTGTTTTCCTTAACGGAGACGCGTTTGGCCGTTGCAGTGCGTTTGGCCCTTGTCGGCCACCGTAATTAACCACTTACCATTATTACTCGGAGCAACTGCAGCTTCTTTGTCAACTGGAAATGTGCTTGTCGAGACAGATACATTATTTGCTACAGATGGTTAGGCCAAAACAAAATACCCCTGCTACCATGGGCTAATAAGAACACAATATCAGGCTGGATGAATGGGGAAAAAAACCCTAGCTCAGTCTGATTATCAGGCTAAGAAGAAGGACCTCCAAATGATGACTTGTTATCTGCCCAAATGTATGTAAACAAAATCTACCAGCATTTGCCATCCTATTTTCATAGTTTGCCTTAATAAGCAGCTTTATGACAAAATAATTCTCAATCATCAAAAACTCTTGTCAGAGTGCTCAGGGGGTAGAGGTTGTTTTCCAGGGATTTGTTTACCTCGGGTAGCTGGTAAACTACAAAGCAGCAGGCATTTCACATCAGGCAGGTAATAATTTGATCAGCCTGAAGCAGCTGTTCTACATGATAGCTTTTCCCAACGGCAAAAAACAGCTCCTTCCTATTACTGGAGAGGATTATAGAGTGCACATCAAAACATACCAACCGAGTGAACATTTGTGTGTGTTTCTGTGTGTCAGAGAGAAAATGCAATGGGTTCCTGTGTATGTATATGTGCTGTCTGTATCTGTTGCAATGTTATGCACTAATGTACCTTTCAGTTCTGCTTGTGTGTAACTTAAGTCAACCACATTTGAGTAAATACACTTAAGCATTAAATGATGGTTTATTTACCTTGAATGTACCATCCAAATGTAAAATTATTTTATTTTATACATGGGGCTTTCAGAAAAATGATACAGTTTGTATAGACAAAATACTTTTCTTTATTTTTTTCATGGTAACTTTAATGTGAAATGAATGTGGCATGAGAATGATGCTTTGAAAATCACTCAAATTGGCATATAATGAATTTCTTTTCATGTTAACTGTATCCAGTTTTTGTGACAGTTACTTGAAACAGCTTGTGAGGTGTTTGTCCAGTCATGGCACTGATGAGTGGGGTTAGTTGTGAACATATTTGTGAAGCTAGAACAGTAATAATACAAATTTATTTACAATACTCTTACTCTGTGGTGTGGTAAGATGTTTCTATTAGGTGGGGCGTCTCTGTGTATTTCGGGTGTGAGCAAAAAATGGTAACCCAAAAACTAACCCATAAGTCTTAATTGGGGTCATCTATATATGGCATATATCATGTTTGGTGAAGATTAGATGAAATATGTGCTAACAAAGGCAAAAAATGTGGAAATATTTTTCAGGTGCAAGTGGATGTGGCCTTTATAAGTCGAATCGACATCATCCAACAATCACACTGTGCAAATATTGTTTTGATACACCTCACAACTGATGAGTTATCGCTCAAAATGTAAAATATGTAATAATTGACCACACAGTGTTGCTATTAGTACCATCTTTTGATGCACCAAGCATTTATAAAATGGGCACATTTTAATGAAGTATGAATACTTCAGCACATCCGTTTTTTTAGATATCAACTTTCAAATATTCCTGCCATAGACTTTCCATTATACATTTTAATCAATCACTGGAATAAGCTAGAAAGAAGAACTAGCATAAATCTTCTTAAACAGCTGAATATTTTGATATTTGAATTGTTTCTGTAGCTCAAAGTATGCAGACGTAGTTAGTGATCTACAAAAGTACAGAAGAAGAATAGATAAAGCTTTGAAGTACAATTCACACTAATTATAGGAAGAAAAACTACTGTCTTGTGTTTTCTTAAAGATCTTATGATGCACAACATTCTTTACTTCCTGGCAGGAAATTAGTTTCCCATGCTGCTCTATATTATACCTTTTCACATCCTTGATTATCAGTAGGTGTGCACTGAGGCAAACAAGTCTATTTGGAAATGCAGAGCTCTCATAGGGACACGATTCAGTTTGTGCAGGTGAAAAACAAGAGGAGGCTCTTCAGGCACATTCAGCCCTTTGAAGATCCCCTTTGGAGTACAATCTCATCAGTGGGGAATGCATTCAGTCTGTAGGCAGGAATCAATGCTCACACACAAGTGTAACAAGGCTTTTAGTCTGGAGTGTCTGATGTAAAGCCTGGGTGCTGTACAATCAAATCGACTCAGAGGGTACATTTTCTCAGGCCAAGTTTGATTTTACATTTTGAAATGATGAGGCAGTGTCTCATCAAATATTGAACTACAAAATCACATAAAAAACTGGAAAAAATGTTAGTAGCTCCTATTTGTCCCCAAAACATTTGTAGTAACAGTGTGGGAAAGCTCCTTTCCTGTTTCTACATGACAGTGATGGTCATGCACAAAGCTGAGTCCATACAGAGTTAGATTTCTGAGGTTGTTGCACAGAGCCTGGTGTCATCCCCATCCAACACCTTTGGGATGATTTGGAAGCCAGTCCTTATTGCCCAGGATGCTGCTCCAACTGCTTCATGGAGAATCAGTGACATTATCTGCTCCATCTATCCATTCATCCATCCATTTTCTGCCACTTATCTGGGTCACAGTGGTAGCAGGCAATGCCTTTCTTCTCAGCAAGACAAGACACCCGGGTCTCTTCCCAGTTGGATGTGAACAGAGTAACAGGTGCACCTCAATTAGCCCTTTCCACTGGGGTACGTCTAGATATCTGAGCCTCTCACCCTGCACCGAAGTATGAGGCACCCTGTGAGGGAAACCAATTTCAGTTGTGTCTATTAGTAGTCTGCATAAAGGAGGTGAGTGTTTGAACATGAATCAACTGGTCAATTGCATGCTTCGTATTTATGTTTAGCTCCCTCTTCACCACAGCACTCAGACTGGAGCTCATAGATTGATCAAGTCAGCATTGGCACATGATCTGATCAGTCATAATGTTAAACTTTGGTACTTTATATCTGGAATGTTTAATTCATATTGCTTTTAAATTATTTGTTTTGTGAGCGACAGTCTACCTTTACCATCTGCTCTGTTCAATGATTTACAGTGACAGAACGTGAAAATGGATATAAGTCATCAGGTTGGAGCCGTTTATCCTCACAATACCATCAGAGCACTTAATTTTAGCTTTGGTGGTCTCACTGAAAACCCCTCTGGCAGTCTGAATGGGCATGAGACGGAGGCCATGTTTGAGGATGTAATTTTCTGGTTCTTTTGGTGTTGAGCATTTGTCTGGAAAGCAGAAATTGATGTGTCCTCGCTGTACACTAATTTTACTAAACTGTAGATAATTTGTCAGACATGAGTGACTTACTTAAATATTTCATGTTTGTACTTCACACTCTGAGATAATTTGACATTTTATCCAGGAATCAAAGTTTTAGACACAATGTATACTTTACTTCATATTTTTGCCCATTTCTTTCCTCTGCTTATTTCCCCATTCATATGTTCTTCAATAACATCTGGAGGAAAGCAAAACAAGTTCTTTGAGGAATCCAACATTTTTCCATTTTAATGCAAGACATTCTGTGCGGTTAATAGGTGTGACAAAGTGCTGATGGGAAGAGTAGATAATTGATAACTTGATAGAGGGTGGTCAAGAGAAAACAAGGAATCCCCCAGCTGTGGGGCAGCTGAGATGATTGAATGGGGCCGCTATGGATCTGAGTTGTTTTTCTAGCACATCCCACAGATGCTCAATCAGATTGAGATCTGAGGAATTTGAAGGCCAAGGCAAGACCTTGAACTCTTTTTCTGGTTCTCAAACCATTCCTGAACATTTTTTACAGTGTGGCAGGGTGAATTATCCTGCTGAACAAGGACACTGCCATCAGGGAATGCTGTTGCCATGAATAAGTGTACTTGATCTGCAGCAATGCTAAGGTAGGTGGTACATTACAAAGTAACATCCACACCAAATGCCAGGACCCCAGGTTTACCAGCAGAACACTGCCCAGACCATCGCATTCCCTCTGCCAGCTTTCCTTTTTTCCCATTGTGCAGCCTGGTGCAATCTCATGTATATAGCCATCGACATGATGTAAAAGACGTGATGTGAATGTGATTCATCAGAACAGGCCACCTATTGCACTATAGTCCAGTACTGACATATACATGCCCATTGTAGGTACTTTTGGTAGTGGACAGGGGTCAGCATCGACACTCTAACCAGTCTGCAGCTATGCAGCACCTCATGCAGCAGACTGCAATGCATTGTGATTGTCCCTGTCTGTCATAGCCAGCATGAACCTTTTCAGCAATTTGTGCTACAGAAGCTCTTCTGTGGAATCAGACTAAATGGTTAAGCCTTTGTTGCCCCATCCACATCAATGAGCTTGGTTGCCCATGAGCCTGTTGTCAGTTCACCCATTGTCCTTCCTTGGACCACTTTTTATAGGTACTGGCCACTGCATAATGGGAACACCCCACAAGACCTGTGGTTTTGAAGATGCTCTGACACAGTCATCTGGCAATCACAATTTGGCCCTTGTCAAGGTCACTTACATCCTTATGCTTGCTCATTTTACGCTTGCCCATTTTTCAACACATCAATTTCAAAAACTGACTGTTCACTTGCTGCTTGATATGTCCCACCCCTTGCCAAGTGCCATTGTAACGAGATAATCAATGTTATTCACTTCACCTGTCAGTAGTTTTAATGTTGGGGCTGATCGGTGTATATTAAATTTTGAACAAAGGTGTACATCATGCACATTTTAACTCAAAGTACTGTGTGTGGAACAACTTTGGTACTTAAAAAAACATTTGAATGAATAAGAAAATACGGCAAAAGGATTAAAATGTAGATCGGAGAGCAGACGTGTGATTTGCTGAAGCAGACACACTAATAAAATAAATAATTTAATTGACTTAATGCAAAGCAGCAGTCCTTGATTTGTCATTAAGCTATTGATGCCTAAAATGCACAGTGAAGAATAACTGGCAGGAAGTAACTGGATTAAACTCCAGATTAAAGCGCTTATAAATTACAAGAAAGTGCACACACAGGTATATAAGGAATCCATTACATATATGCAGGCACTTTCCAATTTATTTCAAAGGTTGGCTGTTTTTTCATTTTTTGGGGGCAATGTGGGTGACTAAAGGTATACATGTCTTTTATTATAATGTTATTTAATTTTTTTTCCCATAGAAATGCATGACATACTCATGTGCTCCCCTCAGTGGGTAAACATTATGGTCAAGAATTAGAACATTTAGAATTAGCACATTGTGCAGCTTTTTCAAAACATAAGTGCACAAGCCATGAAGCTCAATCACTGGGAGTTTAATTTAAAGGATCAATCAGCGATGACACCACAAGTGGCAGCTCCAGGAGTATCTGGGTGCAAAAAACTGGTTGTTCTTGTTGTCAATAACAAAGGTAGCCAGATAAATTAGCTATTAAATTAGTTACATTGTACTTTAAACCGGGAAGAAACAAATTAGTGAAAGATTAAGTGTACATATGATGTTAGTAAACACACACACACACACGCACACACACACACACACACACACACACACACACACACACACACACACACACACACACACACACACACACACACACACGGATGGATGGATGGATGGATGGATGGATGGATGGATGGATGGACCATTAGTAAAATGAGTAAAATACAGTAACTTAACAGTTACTATGTTGTGTTAGCAACACAAAAGCTTGATTAGCAGGAGACTGATGCAGAAAAACTAAATTAACAAGTCAACAAAATAGCACAAGATAATGCTCAAATAAGAGCATTTTAGATGTCTGACAAATATTCACTGATCTGTCAAAAGTCTGGATGTAACAAAGTCAGTTAAGCTATGGAGCCGGTCCAGAAGTGGTTACTACTAGCAACTGAACACCCAACTGAGACCAACTGCTGTTTAAAAAGTAAGAAAACTTAATTCAAAATCCTACTGACAGTTTTAACTATGCTAATAACAAAAATTCCACTTTGAGACTTTCTCAACAGTGGCTCGCTTCATGGGAGTCATTTATTTCAAAACATGTCTTATTTGTTGGGTTAGATCATGCTCCCACCATAAACAAATCAAAATCCTTTTGTGGTCTCGGTGCAGTGATTTTGGTCCACACCTGAGTACAATCAATGTGTCCAGATCTGCCCCAACAAATAGTGCCTAGTGGAAAAAAAACAACTGCAGTCTGATTTAGTCAGACTGAACAATGCAGGTTTGAAAATGCCTTGAAATACCTGGTCAAAGTTGGGGAAAGATTGTTGTTACAGTTCAGGTCTTTGATAGGACACAAACTCTGTTCTCCTGCATGGAAGTTTGATGCACTAAAGGCCCTCATTGGCAGTGAACGTTGGCACTTGACTCAAACATGTGACTGGGCTTATTTTGTTAAATGAAAAAAAGGAGGTCATTATTTCTCTCAACTATAATGGCAGCTGTATCAATGCATGAACTCTTTGCATTTCCATCAGATCACTTATTACAGCAACAGGAAATTATCTTCACTTACACCATTCTAACAGTAAATCAATTGACATACATAATAATAATAATAATAATAATTAAAAAGAACATACTAAACTCTGCTTTGGTAAATTGTAGGAACCCCATTTCTTCTGGTTTTGTAAAACTTGGCAACTTGTAACAGGAAAATTGAAGTATTTTGGCAATAAATCCATTGATGATGCATCACAATGTTTTTTTAATAAGCTTGGACTTCATGAATCACACCATCAGTTGTATTTATGAAATGCCAATTGTTTTCACACAGATGGATGGGTAGTTTTATTTTTTGGGCCTCAGCAGTGGAGTGCAGGTTTGAATCTGTAGCCTCAGGGTAATATTTCAGTCTGGGTGCTGACAGGCACAGACAGATCCTTTGATTTCCCTTCGGTTTCATTTCCCCCTGTTCATTTTCCAATTAACCAATCTGAGGTCCACCTGCACTGTGGGACAACTGTTGTAAATTATTTCTACTTTCTTTTCAATATATCACAGCAAATGAACACTTAGAGAACAGGTGGATAATTCCACATCCATTAAAAAGACAAAATAAAAGAATGAAATGGATAATAAAAGAAGACGAAACCTCTCAAATGCCTCACCTCAATTCTAATTCAAGACATATAGTCAATAAAATAACAACTACTAGTGAGCAAAAAACAGGATCAGATGATCAGTGATAAATTGCAGGTTGGCGGTTCTGTGAGAATCTTCAGTGTTGCATAAAGAATATGCTTAATGAAGACTGGATAAGGCAGAATTCATCACAAGACCAGCCAGGTTAGTTTTGCCAAGACATGAAGGCAGCTATTGACAAACTGACAATTGCATTTGAAAAGGAGGCAACTAATTACTGATAAGATATGACCTTCTTGGCTATGTGAACAGAAATGCAGAAGCTTAATTTCTTCCATTGCCTGCACAAAACATTATCTGTTGATATGGTACCTTTCAGCACAATTTTGAGGGAAGTACTTTGTATTTATTTATACATTATAGCATCGATACAGTGACTGTAAAGCTTTGAAAATATGAAATAGTCCACCCACCTTATCTTAAAATGACGAAAGCTGTGATTCCATTAGTGCTGCACAGTTTTTGAATAAATCTCTAAAATGTAGCTATATGAAATATGAAGGCTTTTGCATTGTTTTGCTGTCTGAATGGCAGCAAGGTTAGAATAGGCTTAGATATAATCAAAAATAATGTTTCTATTAATTTCTATATTTTTCTCTTTTTTTTTAAATGATATCTTTTACATGTCAAGGTCTTTTCAAACCAAATATGAATAATTTGTGCAAAGTTATCGCATGTCAATTTTAAAAAAAATCCCATCTTTCTCTATGAGCCTATCTACACTGACTTTGTTTGTATTTCATGGGCTGGATTTCTTTTTTTCTGCATATGGCCTAAAAATAAAACCAAGCCTGGAATTACAGTAAGTTGCATTTCTTCTCATTCAGAGTAGCCTGTCAGCTGAATGCGAGACCATGTTGATATCAATCCTCCAAACTCTGAGGAAAGCATGATCATACACTGTTTGTCAAAAGAAATTATGTACATTAGAGATTCAAACTAAGCGATGAAAAAGCCCATTGATGTCAGTGGTGTCATTTCATCTTGATATGGCTAATTATAAGAAAGATGAATACAGACACACAGTCAACAACAATTAACAGTGGCTCTCTCCATGCATATAAATGCACTGTAGCGGTCTGAGCTGCCATGGCTGCCATCTGTCGAACATCCTGTGAGGTGAGATGATAGAGGAAGAGCAATAGAAAGGTTTCTAATGAGGCAGAAAAACAGTGATGGAGCAGAGGTCGTGCAGAATGACCCTGAGGAAGGATACATACAGAGTCCTCCATCTGGAGGCTATTGCTCAGTCTGCAGCTGCTCACCTGGAAAGCGTTGTCTGGTGCTGAAGATTCATGGTCATTGCTGAAGCAAGAGTCCACCTGCATGCACCGACTCTGCATTTAGTTCTGCACAACACTGTCCCCTTAATTTGCACTGGCAGCTATAGCACAGTCCCCACGGTCATCTCAGCAAAGAAAACAAGAAGCTGCGTTTTGTCTGTTCCACTCTAGATCATAATTTTTAGCTGAGAATACAGTATGTTAGTATTATTTCTATATAATGAATAAAAAACAGAAGACATAAACAGCTCTTTGTTCTCTATGACATGTGGTTTGTGTTGGAGATATTGATGATATTCTTCCAAATACAAAATTTAAAAGAAATTATATATTTTCAAAATTAAAAAGGAGATTTAAAAAAAATTGGCATATATAAAATACTCTACATCAGAGTCAATTACAACAGTTTCTCTCCAAGTAGTGCTGCTAGGAAAACAAAGTGGAGAAAGGTTGCAGTCCAAAGTTTTTTGTTTTTGTTTTTGCCGAAGAGATGGTGCATCAATTAAGCTAATGAAGCTGAGACAGCTGATGCCAATTAGCAGGAGTTTGACTTCAGTGATCAGTGTCTCATCTTGCAACAGACAATACAGGAACTTTTAGGGGCAGCACAACTAAAAACTTGGGTCCAATAATCTGAATCAAAATTGATGAAAATAATTAGGCTTTTGGGTTTCCTGTGGGGTTTTAGTTAGATCTAGATCTTGGAGTTCACATCTGCTCTCTGAAAACCCACTTTGAATGAAAAAAGCACATGGAGTGAACCCTACGTAGTAAATTAATGTACTTCATGTATGAAATTTAATTTTACCGAAATGTTTCAGTGAGTCTACATATAGTAAACCTTACACATAGCATAAGCGTTTACACTACAGATGCATCCCAGACCACCTCGACAAGTGGTTTGAGTGATCGGACCTTGGTCGTTTGCACTTGTATTTAGCGCTGTCCACTTGTGATTGGATTACCTGAGACGCATGTTAATACCATGTGTAAACAGGGCTTTTAACTCCAGCCCAGACACCAGCTTTTTAAAGGATATGACCTGTGATTCTCTGTATTTGATAGAAACAGCTCCAAAGACTAATAACAGCGGTCATGAATTTATTCTCCAGAGAAAATGTTCTGTGTCAGGCAGACACCACTGAGCATGTGTGGGAACCTGGTTCTGTTTACAGTGCTTTGGTAACTTGTTGTGCAACATATCACAACCTCTTTTAACATTGTAAATACATTTAGTACAAACTCAAGAGCACCACAAGCTTGCAAAGCACTGTAAATGGAACCAAGATATATCAGGCTTTGGATACACACAGAATATTCTTAATTAGATCAATTCATTGCTGGTTTGGTTCGGCACATGAAATCCGTTGACAATGAGAAAAAAATTAGAAAATCACCAGCAATGTCATTTAAGACACACAATGGCATTTCATTTAAGAATATGCCCGTCAAAAGGGTTGGGATCAATAAATCATTCCCATGGCTTAGAGGAATTACTCTTACTTAAACTTAAATCACTTATTAAACTTTTCAACTGTAAATGATATGATGATGATCAAAATCAAAAGCAATAATGACAATATTTATTATGCGTATCATCATCATCATCATTATTTATTTAAAACCTCAGAAAATGCATTGAGGGATAACCCTCATTTCCAATGATACGGAGTTACAGACATACAATAAATGCAGACACAACAGAAAATTCACACATTTGCTACCACCTTTATGGAGAGGAGGATTGGAGGAACATAGGCAGTCTTCCAAGCTGTGCTGAGGATTTCAAAGCAAATGGTTCCAGTTTGTCATTACCCATTGATTTTCATGCATCAATATTGCATAATGCATTAGCTACCATCCTACTGGAGATAGGAGATTAGCTACAGGAGTGGTTTACTTCAGTAGTAGTGTTAAGGAAGGATGATTCTTCCACACAACTGTTAGGACCAACACTAAGTCCCTCGAATAACTGACAAGATGCAGCAAAGTGACTGTTAAAAGCAATGCAAATTGTATAGCTCTCAGTTATATGAGTTAGGCCATTAACAAAATAGACATAATTTACTGGAGTTATAAGAGGAATTAGTGACAAAGTTCAGATAATAGTCAGTTTTGGCTTGTCTGACAACAGCAGTACACAGGCAAAACAAACACAAGAGTCTTTGGTGCGCCTAGTCAGAATCCATGCTTTGTTTCTGGAATAACAATTGGTAGAAGGCTCAACAGTGAACTAGTGGAGCTATATTTTGTTCTTGTCTTTTTAAAAGGTGCACGCAATTACTCAAAGCAAGCTCAGGATCAGGGAATTTGAGAGTGTCAGCGATTGGACTGGAGTAAAAGTAATGTAAAAAGGCCTTGTCAGTATTGTTTCTTCTGACCACTGTGCAAATTAGTTTTCCTCTGTTTCACATTTCTAATGCAAACAATTGGGCAATGGTCAAAAACGCCACAGAATATTTCTCTGGTCTGTTTGTTAATATTAAGTCAATTACGCTTGATGTGGAGGAATCTTTCAGGTTGGGGTGGGTGGATATGGAATAAACTGTAAAAAAGTTCTTAAGATTATTAGATGCAGTCTAATAACACATACCAGACAAAATTGAGATCACCAAGGATAATCATTTCATGATCAATCAATGGTGCAATTAATTCATCTTTTTTTCCTAGGGCTTCTGAAGGGAGGCAGATGCAGACTGAAGTCTGTAGACACTAATTATTATTACTGAATTATTATGACCCAGATTCATTTTCAAGAAAATACATTCAAAATAGCTCAAGCACAAAGAGATGATTTTTACATGTACTTCCAGACTCTTTACCATCTCTATCTACTCTGGAAAATAGTTTGATTATCAATCTCTTTTTTTCAGTCTTAAGTCTTAACATCCAGATACGTTTAATGTAATAGGATACTTAAGGGATCATATTTGTAATGACTTAGTAAAGATTCCGAGGTAGTTGATTTTAGGGTTTAAAGAGCTGGCTTCAGGTGATTTTGAGGCTGAACATTAACAGTAATGAGGAATTAGGTTCCAGGGACATTTCACAAACATCTGGACATTTCAGATTTTCTTGACTGCAAATCTCATAGGGCATCTATAAGTGATTATCACAGGGAAGTTGAAAATATCTGTGTCTGGTCTGAGTCTGATAAAAAAAAAAAAAACTATCAGTGCTAAATGTAGAGCTAAACAGGGACTGGTGCTTGAGGAACACCAGTCTCTTGATGAACTGGTCATTTATGGTCATGAAAGTTGCGGGATGGCCTGGTTGGTTTCTGTGAGGAGCACATGAACAGATGATCAAATATGGGAGATAGCATCTGAACTCTAGCTTTGTTTGGGTGGTGACCATCTGGGCCAAATAGTTCCCCCCATTCCCAGGAGATATTAAAATTATCATTAGTTAAATTATCAAGTAGAAGACAGCCAAATGTTCACACTAATCAGCCTGCTGAAATTCCACAGTCATATCTGGATATATGGATTTTACCTTTGCCTAATTTGAGGATGGTAAACTGGTGTGCAAAATCACACTTTAACAGCTGCTTGTGAATGTCATCATGCATAAATAAATGATAATGTTGTGGTTTTGCTGCTGCTGGATTTTCTCGACAAAGCAATGAAATTGCACAGATATTTATCATAATTATGCACTTTCTAGCATTTCAGTTTCAGGTAGACTCGAACTGTTGCTATACACTGCATGATTATTGTTCATTAACAAGCTTGCAGTGTTGATGTTCCATTAAATTACATTTCACTCATTGTTTTTATGACTCCTTGAGCTTGAGTTTGGATTGCTCTGAAAGCTGAAATAACTTCAAATCCATACATTTTTTAAACTGAAGTGACTAAACCAACAGACAAAAAACAAACAAACAAAAAAAAGCAAAAGAAAACTAGAATTATCCTCTGAGTCAGCAAAATTCATAGACCTCCACGCAGTAATCTCTACTACAGTGAGAAAGACAGCTTATTTTGGGGTAATATATGTACAGTTTCCTCAGGTGGACATCACTCCTGTGTCAGCCTGAATCACTTGAAATATTTTAACACTTAAATATTAAATGGTATGAGTCCTTTTCTTTACCTTGGCCAGAGACCAGCCATCTTGCAGTTGCAGCACACCTCACCAGAGAGGTATCAAAGTGAATTTTGAAGAAGCCAACGCTTATCGTTTGGATGGGCCTAACTGTCAAAAATGCAATTTGTATCATCAAAAGAATATCTAAATGTGTCCCGTTCTGAAGAAAGAAAACATTATGTTCATCATCCTCCCATTACTGGGCATCTGGATGTCTGCCAACGATTTCAAAGAGATCAATGCCAGACACCAAAAAGAGGCTGACACAGAAGACGGAGCCAAACCATAACAAAGAAATGTGGCTCTTCAACAATGGGGAATGGTGACATCCTTCTGATATGAGACATGGGACGGGTCTCATGATTCCTGAGGAAAAGTTGGAGTAAGAGTTCCCTCAATCAAAATTTGACCACTAGGGGGCACAGTAATATCAAAACATGCAGAGCAACACACAGCCCTGACATTTTAAGGCCTTTACAAAGTTGCTAAAACTATGTTAGCGAATTAGTATTCATTTGGAGTCAGGTTAGTTTCTTGCTGTCAATTAATGCAAACCCATTCACTGGATAAAACAACCTTTCTTTAATTTCAAATTGAGGACATGAGTGCAGACAGCAAAGGAAGTGCCCTGACACTCCCTAGACTGATCTCTTTGTGGTGGGGTCCTAACATAACACTGACTAAAGTTAAACAAAGTAGTCACTGGGAAAAAAGTAACTTTGCAGAGATATCTTAAAATCACCTAACTGTAACTTTGCTCTAATCGACAGTTTGAAAATTTAAAGGTGGGGTTTGTAATGTTGGAAAGCTAGCAAGAGAGCTAGCTAGATTTGAAAATGGCACCTCCTCCTGCCTCCTCTAAGTTCCACCCCGCTGCTCCCCCTCCCGTCAGTGAGTCCGTCCAAGCCACGCCCCACCAACTCTGTAGTTCTGCAGAGAAGTGTGCTGTTTTTTTCCGGCAACAGCGACAGGTGAAGACTGCACATGCAAAGTAGGCAGGGAGAGAGGGGGGCGGATGCAGAACTAGACATGAAGGCACCTGATTGGTTTTTGCTTTTCGGTGCTAAGAGCATGGATTGGTCGGAGTTTTATCCATCCTGTGGCTGTCACAAAGGTCTGATTTTTTCCGTTCCTTTTTCTAAAGTCATAATGTATTGATAGCTATGATAATAGAAGGACCATTTCACCCAGTATAACAAAAAGTGCTTCTGAACAAGATAACATACCCTACCTTTAAGCTTAATTTCCCAGTGTATGAATATAATTTACTATCTCAAATCAAAGTCAGTCACACCTTAAAAGTCGCAAACAAAAAAAGTTAATATTCATTAACACTTTGGTGTGAAAATGTTTAAAACACACTCAAAAGTCTGCCTGTCTTGTCTAGACTTATAAAATCAAACCTCCGAGGGATAATCTTTTAGCTGGCCTGCAAAAACTCATGAACCAAGACACAATTCTTCTCTTTTCTTTTTGGTTTTCGCCCAAGTTGCACATCTTTTAATCTTTTATTGAAACAAGTTCATGTATGTTTTTATTTGATTTGTAACACTGAGTCTCATGTTTCCACGTTAATTTTTTTTACGTTTATGCTGCTACTGACTAAAGATTTGAGTGTAGTCAAGAAAGCTTATTCAGCACTCAACAAAGATTACAAGAAGCCAGCCAAAGCCTGAATCCTCAACTCAAACCAAAACACTGCTTTGAAAAAGATAGCGATGCTTAAACTGGATCTCATTCTGATTGCTAACAGCAGGAAGGCCAAACTAGGAGTTAAGCTGACAGGATGACTCTTTCACATTGCAGAATAAAACACGGCTTCAACAGCTATATGTCACCGCTGCATCCACGAAGGTTCATCCTCAGCATGGCTGCTCTGTACCAACACAAACCACTGTTGGTACCACTGCAACCAACTCAAGCTGTAGTTGGCTGCAGTGTGGAGCCACCAGCACGGCTCCACACTGCAGCCAACTACAGCTTGACCAATGCAAGCCCGAACTTGCTGAGACCGCACCAACTACAACGAAACTCATCAACAGCAAAGTATAACATAGCTTTGTTATCAGTAGTTGATGGAGAGGTTGAGTGGTGGCAACTGGCAGAGATCATTGTTTTGAAAATAAATTACAGTTATGAGACTGATTTATCAAAGGTTTCTTGTGGGAAACCAGCATTTTGTAATACATGTAGAGTTCACATGAAACAATTCATTCTTACATAAAAAATTACATTTTTGAGATTGTAAAGAACATTTTGGCCAACAGTGTGGGGTCATCAGGAGGGGTTCTTAAAGAGACAGGAGCTAAAACATCCTGTTTCAGACACTTAACTGAATGGCAGCATAGAGATAAATGAGATAAATAAGGAGCTTTTTGAACTGTAGCCCCAGAATATAAGTGTAGATCTGGAAATGTGCAGGATATTTCCCCTTTTAGATGCATCAACAACATCACATTATGCACATTACATACAAACACTTCGATAAAAGAGCCTATTGAGTCTGGCTGTCCAGTATATACTGTATGTTCCACAAGTTTCTATCACAATATAAACTTGTCCTACTGGGAAAGTTTCAACTGTCGCCAATTCTCACCTCATCTCTAGAAAATCCATTACAGACCCATTACAGGAGGATCCGCGAGACAGAAAATTGCCCAATCTTTGCAAAGGCATTTGTGGTAAATGCAGTCATTGACTTGATAGGATCCCATGATTATTGTCAAGTGGAATTACTCTGTCCTGCTACTGAATGCACCATCAACCATTAGGTCCCTCTTGCTGGATTGAACTGATGTCATTGGCTGGAGACAAATGGTCAGATTGCATTTTCAGCCTGGGTAGCGTCACTTTAATGGATACATTCAATTTCTCCCAGCTTGGAATCCATTTGTTTGCGAGCTGAGTGCATTCAAGGCTTTTAAATCTCAGGCTCACAGGCAGCGCTTCAGGCACCAACTGTGCTCATAATAACAAATTAAATTTTCATTAGGAGGAACTAATTTCAAGTGGAGAAAATTTATTTGACAAGTCGGATGGTTTTGGGACATCAAATGGAAACAGGGCAAGCATATTAAAAATGTCAGGATGTTCTGCATACATCCTCATATGTAAATGTTAAAGTAATACAAGTGACATGTTCGTCCATGTTGATTTACTAGATTTTGCTGTGGCTGTCAAACACACAACATGCAAAAGCATCTCTATTGAAATAAGTTATTCTTGTGCAATAATGTTAAAAACAGAATAGAAAAACTAAGGAAATGTAACAAAGTTGCTCACAGCTCTATTTGATATAACCATGGAAACAGCCATGATGCTTCAGCCTCAACATGAATCAATAACCTGTGATTACAGTTTTCAACGACAAAGACCCTTTGACACAACGTTTATGTCAATGCTGCTCATCTTTTGTCTATGAACATAGAAACTATTTATTTTAGTTTTAAACAAGCATGGATCGTCAGATAAGATTACTAGATAAGGATAGATGTAGAAAATTAAAACCCTTAAAAAACCCCAAATCCTTCACCTAGTCAGACTGTTTGAGGCATTGTGAGAGCGTGATGATGTAAATTAGGATGTTAATCACCAGTCATCAAATTATCAAAGCATTTTGTGTCATTTCATGGAGAAATTGCATTGTGTGCATGTGACTAGATGCCCACATTTCGTACATAGTATGTGTCAACTATCTGACATGCTATTTTCTACCTGTAAAACTGACAGTGTAGAGAAAAAATTTGAGTGCCCTCTCATCCCTCTTAGATGTTGACTGATTCCAGTGTCATCACAGCCACACTCACACTCTCACAAGTCTGAATCAGTGTGACCGTCAACATCATTATCGAAAATCTCAACAGCAATTTGCAGATATATCCGAGGCTCACCCTTGATAATACCAAGCAGTGCATCAGATGAAATGACACCAACAAATGACATGATGCAGGGGGGAAGATGATGCTCTCTCTCGATCAAGAGGGTACTTGAAATCCAGGTGCCATATCTGTGTTTCCATCCCGAACCTCTTTCCATGAGTCCTCCACTGGAGTAGAGAAGAACAGCGCTAGCTTCTAATGGAGTGTGGTCCACTTCTGCACACACTAATTGTGATGTAGAAAATATTCAAAATACTTTGAATAAATTAATTCAACATTTAGAGACTTACACATACACACAAAATGTATGAATAAAATACTTCACGTTTTCTTGGCAGCCTTCAAATTTATTCTGATAAATTACTTTGGTGAAAAATAGATAATAAACTATAAACCTCTTTATTATTTGACTTTTTATGTACAGTAGGTATGCGTAAGAGTTATCTACTCCTTTATTATCTCTTTACAGGATTGTTGTGACAATGTGATGTATGTAATTACGCCAAATGACGCAATATGTTGTAATGTCAGTTACCCAAAATGACAGTTATTTTTAAGCAGTAATTATGTAGTAGTAATTATGACCTGAAGTATTAGCAATCATCCCCTGATCTTTATCTCATGGTTATTATTTTAGCCATGATGAAGAAGGCCATGCAACTTTAAGGAAGTTGTAACTTTAACCCTCGCCATAAAACATAATTCATTTTTAACAGTAATTTGTTACGGTTTTGGAAAGCACAGAAAAATGTTGTCCTGTTATCATGGAGTCACATGGTCAAATTCCCCTCCAACATCTTTTTCAAACTTCAACATTTTCTTGGTGAGATAGATGTTTTTGTAAACTTACGAATAAAGGCTTCATATCATCAGCACATCAAATATAAAGCATATTTTGATAAATAAATACATACAGTTTTCATTTAAAGGGTCTTATATCAAGATAAACTCCAGATGCAAAATAATCTATTTTTACACTGATCGCAATCTGTCTCTGATTTCTCCGGTAACAAATACAAAACAGGGTCAGATCTATTTCAGCCAGAGTGAACAGGGTAATGTACCTTAATCTGGTAACTGACATAAAGCAACAGAAGAAAGGTAACTTTTTTTAACTGTTTAGTTAAAACAATACAAATTTGGCTAGGTAAATATGCATGGATGATTTGCATGGGTCAACTATGAGCAACAAAAAACCAAAGCTGTTTCTACTGCCAATCTTCCTTTTGCTGTGAGCATTTATAATAAAGAGAATGAAAGAATGTAGACACAATTAATTTGGGGCATATAACTAGGGCATGACATAATGTGTGACACATCCATCTATAGTGTTGTAATAATGCTGCTTGAAAAGCAGCGAGCTATAAATCCATCCTTACACAAATACAGACGTGTGAATCCAGCTTGAAAAATAATGATTTGTCCATATTAGATTCAAAAGGCAAACAACAAACAACTTCATGCATTAGTAGTAGAAGTATGCATTAGTTACTCGGTTGAAAACAACACTCATGTCAAAAAGGAGGAACCAATGGAGATTTGACAGATGAGGTTAGCAGACAGAACTAAGAGTGATAGCTGAAATAAGTGAGAACAAACAGTGAATTTAACAGCTAAAACACACCGACCAATTGGTTATTGCTATGTGCAACCTCAGCAGACTGGTCCACTCATCTGGAGCTGCAGCACCATTAAATCGTCTGCATCAGGTATACAAAACATCATCTCAGCCTCACTGTGTAAATTGGCAGATTGAAGCTTTTCCACATGAACTAAAGGATTTGACCTGAATTGGTCCACCCAGGTCCCCAGTGACCCAAGCCTGCTGCTGTGACATTGCTATGGCCGTGACTTTCCATTAGTGTGTGACAACGTGGACGTTTATAGCAGCGGAAGTCCTGTGGAGAAGCGGGTTAGCGGTAATTATTCAGGTGATAGGTTATAAGTAGAGCAGGCCTGTCACACCTCTCTTGGCTCCCTGGACTGAAGGAATCAGAAGCCAGGAGGAGCGTTTGCAACCTAGGATATTAGTCATACTGACAGCAAGCAACTCCCCGAAGAGCCAGAGAAAGGGCAGTATTAGTTCTTGGGGATTACATACTCTCTATAGGCATTTAATGCAGTTCCAGACTTAAAGGCCTGTGTGTGTGTGTGTGTCTGATAACCAGTCAGACTGTATCTTTCATCCCATACATTTAACTAATATCTTTATTAAACTGTGCCCGACCTCACAAGAAAAACAGCCGTATAGGTCTAAAATTCAGCCAGCAAGAATTAGTTACATTTACGGCATCTAGTGGCTGTAGTAATTATGACCTGTAAAGTGACGCAGTTCAGATGACGTCAATAATTGCACGAGACCATTGTTCGATTCCTATTTTCAACCCTGAGTGTCATGCTTTCAATGAGTTGGGACATTTTTTGTCATGGTGTTTACTGTTGCCATGATGACAAAGGTTGCGTGAGGTTGCATAATATTAAGAAAGTAGAAACCAACTTTCAAATGATCATTCTAACCCAAACCATCATCTTTTCCTAACTCTAACCAAGTGGTTTTTATGCCTTAACCTAACCAGGCCTTAACCACAGCGTTATAACACCATAAAACATGACTATTTTTTTTACAGTAATTTGTAACGGTTTAAGAAAGCTGCATATTACACTCTTTTGGGTGAGATTCATGATGATTTGCAATTTAGTTCTTATTTGATTTCACTTTTCAGACTCCTATCAGTCGGTCCATTTCATTCTGATTTTCATATTGCACATTATCAGGAGAATTGGCTGCACCTTTGCTGGCTGATAATATCATGTAGGCGAGGAGCTCTGCGGTTTAAAAATGAAATGGGATGTCAGTTAAGGTGCTCTGCAACAGCACAGCAGCAGAGCAGTGGCTTTTAACATAATGAAGGTAAGATAAATAGAATCACTATCGCTACTTTTACAGAGCATAATGCAGACAGGACTTTGTGATATAAGCTGCTCAACAGTGATGGAGCAGCATTTTTAACATGATATACTAGCAATCAGTATGAGGAGAACATACCATCTTCCACAAAGGCATTCATTATGTATATGATCACTGAGATCATGCATCAACATCAAGGTTATTATAGTTTTGCATTTTTTCATTCGTATTTATTTTTATATATTTTGACTTTTTGTTTTCAGTTTCATTTTTTGTTTTAATTAGTTTTTAAAGCAGGTTTGCTTGTTTAGTTCTTATTTTTGAAAGTAAAAATACTAATACTAAATACTAGTTTAATCTTTTTTGTAATATGGGATATTTGTCAGGGGTATGATTCAAAAAGGTCAGACGAAAACTGTTGTGTAGTACAAAACAAAAACAAAAACAATGATGAACAATCAACCACAGAAGACAACTTTAACAGATGTGTTCTGCGCATTAATATGTAAGCAGTCTAAACAAGATGCAACCCTAAGTGCGAAATGCATGTAATTCTGCTTCTGAGGTGAGATGCAGGTAGCATGCCAGGTAAAAATGAACAAACAAATAATTTTCGACTAATAAACTTTGGTACTGGGAAATATATATTCAAACCTCTCCCACTCCTGAGCTCTAATCAAACAAAGTTCAGTGCTTGAGTTCCCTGTAACAAGCTGGACTGCCCATTTTCATTCCTTCCCTTTCCTCTGTCCAGTCACACACTGAAATGGAGTGAAGCAGTCATGGCCGACTGCTATGCTAATGAGACAAACTAAAGTTTCACTAAATTATCAAAATAGCCATTTGACTAATGACACACATGAACAGTATTAAACCTATTTATGAGCCACACATGGCATTGATTGTGAGCAAGGAGTCTCAATGAGCTCAATCTGAAAAAAAACAACAACAACAAAAACAACATTATAAATGAATCAAATATAGCTTTCGTGTGTGTGTGTGTGTGTGTGTGTGTGTGTGTGTGTGTGTGTGTGTGTGTGTGTGTGTGTGTGTCTCTGTGTGTGTATTCTTTCATAGACCAATTTTGCAGACTGATTTCATACTTTTACGTCATAAAAAGCTGTGTCCACAATTTGAAAGAAGTTAGATGGTGGTTAAGGTTAGGGTTAGGCAAGTAGTGGTGATGGTTAGAGTTAGTGGTAAGATTCCAGAAAATGAATGTCTATGTAATGTCCCCAAAAGTGACCATGGTCTGATTCAATGCCACAGAGGCATGCTTTGGATGGACAGCCTGTCTTGAAGTCTAGAACTGCAATGGTGTCTCATTAAAGACATCCTGTTTGACATTTCCTAATTCTTTATTTTAGTCAACAGACTGTTGGAAACATTAGGCTGATTTGTGAATGACACCTACCACGAGATGGAAGGAAGAGGTATTTCTGAAGGACAGTAGGCTCCTGTTGGAGTTTGAGCGACCCTAGTGGTGGTAATATCATCCTGAAAAGCAATAGTTTGGTTATACTTAGCTGCCAGGTTTTGCACAAAGGACTGTGCTGCCTTCCTCATTGGCACTATGTCTGGTGATTGAAGAACCAGCGAAACACTTGGATCCATTATGCAGGCTCCTGCTGATGTAGCATCAAATTGTGTGGAATCAGGGAATGCCAGCGAAACGTTCTCGTAAGGATTTCAGCAGCACTTGAGCTAATTGCTTCCCAACAGTAGTTGTCAGCAGGTGTGCCTTAAGGTTGAGCAGGAATGTCACTACTTGTGAGTGTGTCTGTTTGTCACCTGACGCGGGTCTGTGTGAATTGCAAAGGACTCAAGCAGCTTGACAAGGTTCTCCAGCTTTACCCAATCACATGCCCAAATTCTCAAGTAGTTGGATTATTTCAACTCAAGTCTTCTCAGCATATCAAAAGTGCTGTTCCAAAATGTGCTAGAATCCCACACCATAGTTTTGCCACACCTTTTGATCATTTCTTCATTTGCCACTGACAATTTCTTCAAAGCATGTGCCAGCTTTCTTGCTTTTGTTATGACTGAATTAGCACTTGGGTGCTTCATAGCATCTGTTGGTGTGGGCCAGGCCTTTAATTCTCTGGAATTTGTTTGATTTCATAAATACTGATTCATAAATAGGGATTATGGCTGTACTCACCATAGGTTCTAGAGCATCATCATATTTTTGTAAATTTATTTGTGAACAGCTTTTGAACATTTCATTATAAAAATGTTCTAAATCCAAGATATTGGCTTAACAAGATAGACTTTTCACTTTAATGAGAAATCTGACACAATTCTGCACTGCCATAGGGGAAAGGCTAAATAGAGCTTGAAGGAGGGCACATAAATACATTTACCTTGCATCAATCTTGGAATAATAGTGTTCTGCATTTCAAAATCCCTGAAAATGTATGAAATATTGCAAAATTACAGTTTCAGCCATTTAAAAAGAGCATTTAAACTCACTGTGGATTTTATCCTGCATTGGAAATACATTTACTTGTCCATTAAAGCAAAGCTCTTTCAGTCCATTTCCTGATGTAACCATATATAATTACTATCATTTTTCATAATGCATTATTCACAGCCAGAGCTAATTAACTGAAAGGGTGCTGCTGTTTCAAAATGAATTAATAGATCTGCACTCAAAATTATAATTATTTTGCATAAAATGCATAAAGTGAACATCAAATGGTAATCCCCATTATGTTTGAAAGACCAAACAAGAAGAAATTCTTAGACATTTTATTTGAAAACCTGGAATCTCTATATCTATTATAGCTTTACTTTGTGTTATTTTACTATCCAGGACATATAGGAAATAAATAGAATGTAGCTGTGCACATCAGTGTGCTGCATCATCACACCTGACATGAGCATGTGTTACCACACTTTTTTTGTTTGTTTTTTCCCCTACAAGGACAAGTGTGTATGACAGCTTGGGGCTGGGGACTCAAATTGTGAGAAAAAGGGTGTATATCCAAATAGCCCACATTAAACAGTAAAAACATAACATAGACAATAGTTTGAAGACTATGTGGTTTTACGGGTGGGAGGACCATTCAGCACTGTGACCATGGATGCATCTGGAAAACAGGATACAGTGTTCAAAGATGATGCCACGTACTTTCCAATACAAATGCTCTGACTGAGCCGGCTGACTCATCACATGAATGGCAGGAAAATAATGTGCTGATATTACTCAGATACTCATTTACATCAGACCTTGTGGCTCACAATATAATAATACAGCTGCTTTTTGCAATATTATGAATGGGGGGAAAAATCAATCACACAATACTTGACCTAATACTTGGCTGCTACATCAAAATACATGCTATTATATTTTCTCCAATGTCAATATATTGTTGATTTTAGTGGAAAACGTGTACTTTCACACGACCAACAATCCTTCTAAGATTTTTACCAGTTAATGTTTTCCATTTTATTTCAGTGAACTCACATGCATATTAGCACTGAATGCAAAGTACAGAAAAGGCTGAGGCAAGTCTCATTAGTTTTTCAATTATTTGGTGAAATCAGGACTTGATGATGGTGCTAAAGGAAAAGTCAGAGGATCTCCAAAATTATTACAATTAATCCAGTGAGGAACATAAATATCAATTAAAATCCATCCTATACTTGATTTGTTTTGATATTTAACTGGATGAGTAAAACACTGACCTGCTGGTTGGGCTGGGTAAAAAATCAGGGGATCAACAAAGTCAGGAGACATGAATTCAACATATCATTGCAATTCATCCAATATTTGACAGGATATTTCAGTTTGGACTGAAGTTGACTTATTGATCAACACACATTGCCATCCCTAAAACAGCAGCGCTGGATCAGCAATAAAATATCTGTCCGAGTCCCAGTGATAATGTTAATCCAGCTGCTTCTAAAGAGAGACATCCAATCATCAGAACATAATCTGATTGGTTTGCTGAGACTCTTGTATAATTGATCTTTCATAATCAATGTGATTGGAAAATAGCTGATTTATACTGCAAAATGTGTCAGTTTACCAAACCTTAAACTTTATTATCGTCTGACTATTGTTTCTTGCCTGACTGGTGCTGGGGCAAATACAACCCACTTCGCCCTTTTTTATTAGTCCTTTATTTTACTGGTTGTCTTTACATTCCTATAGCACTTCCATCTCTTTCATGTGATGAATTTGTTGTCAGTTTATTCGGCTCCAGCTCCTGTATATCTCAGCTCCAGCTCCACGACTTGGGTGATTTTGTAGCTGCCACAATAGAAAGTGTGCAGTAGCTTCTGTTTGTTCAGCCTTTCTTCTGCCTTTGGGGTTTTGAATGAAATCTTGTGTGCTTTTCTTATCAAATCAAAAAGCTCTGTACTATATTGAGCAACAGTCTCTGCAACAGTGTAACAAAGACAAATTAACATGCATTTACTCTTCCTGGTCAATAAAATAACAGCAATTATTTTTCTTTCTGAGGAAGTATAGACTCACTGATTGTGCTCTGTGTGACTTTGCGGACAGACAAGCACGTTGCTGTAAATCATGATGAGTAACACCCAGGCGCTTCTCACTTTTCTCCATTAGTGAGTTTTTGAATGAGTGCCTCTGGTCCACTTGTACCAAATCAAAAAGCCCTGACAAGGACAGCTGCCAGAGGACCTTATTTGATTTGCAGCTATGCCATTTCCCTCTGGCAGCCAATACAGATCACAAACCATGACAGAGATTAAGCTACAATTCGTCTTTAGATTACAGTAATTAAACTGTCAAAGCTCGGAGCTGCAATATTTCAACCGAGGAAACATGCAATTCATCAATGCTGCATTATGAGTTCACTTTAAACATCTTTAGGGTGACATCTGGAACAAAATAGGCGGCATTAAAACACAGTCTGAAGGGTGTTTGTGTGTTGGAGTGTGTGCAGCTTAAGGTGGTTTCTTTAAATGAAAATAAAGTACATGAGCAAAAGTGTCAGTATTTTAACTATCATGAAGATGGATCAGAAATTTCTGGACCCTTTCATCTGACAAAACGCTGCTGTTGATGCAGTGTTTAAAGAGACCATCCTGTTATCTAAAGGTCACATGTGACACTTCAGTTAAGGCTGTTACATCGATCATCTGATCTACCAAGTGTGTCATCCTGAAGAGAACTGACATGCATTCACTCATAGCATGTCTCTCTAAGAGCATCAGACAAATGTCTGGACTATAAATATCACAATATCCTAATAAAACCCTGGCTGCCGTGGAAACATACCAGAGGAGAGTGAGGAGAAGCCCTGAGGCAGCAGCTGGCACACATCTGCTTATGGACCACTTATAAATTATTAAGCAAAATGTCAGTCAGCCAGCTGTGGTTGCAGCTGGTGGGTCAAATACTCAGGAGCAGCATCCACCATGTTGATACTGGTGAGATAATATGTGTGTGATAGTTTGTGTTTGGGATTTTTTACATGATGGAGGAAGACAGGGAGGTTACCAAAAGAGGAAATTGAAAAAAAAAAAAAAAAAAAACAGATGCCACATGTTATTCTACATCAACAGGAAAGATAACACAAGCTTAGTATTAGATATTTTGTGTACATTTGGGATTTATTTTGTTCCAATGAGTTTTACCCTCGGGAAGGCAAACTGTCTTCCAAAGTTACAGACGTATGCATCGGTAATATAGAAAAAAAGCCAGCACTAGATAATTTTCTCTGGTTCTTCTTCTTCTTTGTCTCTACAATAGCAAATAACACACTGTTCACAGCAGAGATGATTTAAAATGAAGAATTCCTCTTCGGAATTTGTCCCTCTTATCAGTACAAATGGAGGTGGACAAAAATTAGAAACACATTACACATTTAAAACAACAAAGAAAAAAAAACTTTAAAAATGAGCATCGAGATAAACCAACAACACCTGACAAAAACTAGACATTATAAGCATCCCATTGTGGGGATTTGTTGCAGGGCTATTGTATTGGATTGCACCAGATTGCAGAGGTGTACCTGCAGTAAATATCAGGTGAATCATTGTAGCCTGTGTACAAGACAAGTTTATGCTAACGTTTTACAACAAAACCTGAATGGCAAATGAGGCTGTCTTCACCAGAACAATAAGAACAAAACATTACAACAAATGCTTTGAAATGTGAGTAACTTACTTCTAATAAATCATGCTCAAAGTTTGAGTGCACTGTAAGGATAGCTACCCATTTCTTCAAATCTCATGCTCATATAATAGTTTATCCTGATTGTAGTGGCCATAAACAGATTCTCACTTAAAGTCATTTAAACGTTGGTGATGGGGAAAAAAATAAAAACGTTTTGTTTTAAGTTAAAATACATACATTAGTTTACCTTAAGCTATAACAAGGCTCTAGCAGTCTCTGTGAAAAAATCAAGAGGGTATATTTCACTGTTAGTCTTTTTCATACAAAATGTCCTCTTTTTATAATTGTATTTATTTTATTGGCCCTCTGCTGTGACACAACACTGTTAGTTGAAGCATAAAAAGGGAATTTCGTACAACTGTACAATGACTTCGAAATCCGACTTTGACCCACTTTTATTCTTCGGAGTCAGACTACTAATGCTTCACATTAGCCTCAGCTGAACTTCACAATGCATTTTTAAGTAGTGGATTTTGTACCTCATTACATTTTAATAGGGGATCTCTTGTATGGACAGGGGGAACAATTAGATAAAACAATGCCTTTTAACATACATGTATGTGAGTATTCTATAAGATAGACTTGAACAAATGCAAACCTATCTAATGGCTTAAACCAAGGAGACATAACAGAGCTTTTATGGGAAAATGACTTGCTGCATACACCATGCTTACACATTAAGAAAAGGACGAGAAAAACTGTTATCACCTGGCTCTGAGCAGTATATGACATCTATAAATACATTTTTTAAAAGGAAGTTTTTGGCATTGGATGATTATGATTATAATGTAGTTATCACACTGAAGCTCCATCCCTCTGTTATTATCCAGTGATTTCAATGCGATTTGACCACAGACTTTCCACACCAATGAACATTCTAGCTGAATATTTAAACTGCCACTTACATCTATCTGCTGTAATTAAAGTCTTTTCCTTTTTGTCCCTGACACGACTGGTATCATGGTATTATAGCTCTGTTACTTGTGAAGCTTTGCCCCTACGCTGTAAACTGATCTAATTGAACTAATTTATTCATATGAAGAGGCCCCTGAGTTTAAAATAATTATGGTGTGTCTCCTAATTGAAAGGTTAAATGGTAATGGAATGCACTTATATAGTGCCTTCCTAGTCTTCCTAGACCACTCAAAGTGCTTTTACACTACAAGCCACAATCTCCTATTCACACACACATTCACACACTGATGGCAGCAAGCTACCATGCAGGGTGCTACCGGGACGGGAGAAATTTGGGGTTCAGTATCTTGCTCAAGGACATTTCGACTTGTGGACTGAAAGAGAACTGCCTATCTTCGAAATTAGTGGATGACCTGCTCTTCCCCCTGAGCCACTGACTATGTGATTTGCCAATTAAAGTTAAGAAGTCTAATAACCAGCATTAGAATGCAAGTGTCAAGCAAGTCATCGATCTAGTGGGTACAACGTTTTTTCAGTGCTGTCCAAAATGACACTAAAAATGTTCTGATTGGAGCTCTGTATGGTTAAAGCGACTAATAGTAGTAATAGTAAATGACTACATGTAAGTGTTAAAGGTCAATGATAAACCCAGAGAGAATCAAGTAATTATGACTCTACAGAGCTTTCTAGCTTCTTTCAGCTCATTTAACTGCTGTTGTTCCCTCTGACTGCTCTCACAGTGGTGTTTTCAGATGCAGCAGGAAGCCATTTTCAGCATGGAAGCCTTAAAAGCCCCCTGCACACTACTTGCTAAACAGCAGATAGACAAAGTCAGTGACTAGCTGGTGAGTTTTAAGAAGATTGAATCTTGGATTTTCACTCATGAGTCAGAAAGGTACGCAGCCACTCTGGTGACATGGTCAAAAAAAAAATTAATTGTGGCCACAATATAGCTATAACGTGCGCACGAAATACTAATTTGTGGCTACGAAATAAGTATAACGTACGCACGAAATACTAATTTGTGGCCACGAAATAGGTATAACATGTGCACGAAATACTAATTAATAATATTAATATCATTCCTGGACAGCTGGGTAAGCAAATCGAGCACACCTTCTCTAGAACCTGCTAAGCTTACGTCCGGACCAAATTCTGTTCACAGTTTCAGCTTGAAATCAGCTTAAAAAGTGCCTTTTTCACTGATCATCTCCTTTGAAATTAGCATCATGTGTGTCAGACTCTCAGCTGAGGGAATACATAGGCTATATCAACCGCAGCATTTAATGATATATATATATATATACATATATATATATATACATATATATATATATATATATATATATATATATATATATATATATATATATATATATATATATATATATATATATATATATGTACACATATATATATATATATATATACATTGTGACCATGTCACCAGAGGGACACCGTAGAAAGGAACATGACTCCTTATGTTGCAAGCATAACTTTAGCATCTTCATAAAATTGTAATATGTCAGGGCACACGTAGCATTAACATGGGATCGGTATCTAGATATGTTATTTGGCTAATGACATCTGATCAATGAGTCTTTACATTAACGCCTGGTATTTAAAATCAATTCTCATTTTCTCAGCTGTGCCTACATTGTAATTGGATCTCAACATGTAAATTAGCTAGGTGGAGATGATGGACTTTGCAATAAAAATGTGACGTCCCAGGTCACGGAAACTGCTGCTGAGAATAGTTGTCATTCATTTCTAAGTGACCTTTTGCGAGCTACTGCTGCTGCTGTCTAGCTACCGCTACTGCTTGTAGCTTATGTTAGGCTTGCTAGCTGTCACAGGTGAAGTTACACGACCTTTCAACTTTCTGGGCCAATTTTTCTTCTTATCAATGTGGTCACGCTATACAGATTGCATTTTTACCTGGCTGAGATCTGATCACAATGAGACCACTTGCAGCTGTGGTCTGGCTGATCCAATTGCATTCTGGTCTTCTCCAGATAATAATAATAATAATAACAGTTTATTTAACAGGGGCCATGCTCAACATAACTATTGAGCCAGAGTTAGCTATATAGCTAATTTACATCTGCGGTTACCATGGACACAATTCCAAATGATTGGTAATGATGCTCTGTAACTGGTGGATGTGTGAATGTAAACCGTATATTGGCTGCCCCCAAAAATCATTGTTATTCCAAGTTTTAGGTAAGCTTAACCACTTGGTCAGTTTTATTGCTATCATGGTTAAAACAAATCAACATTGAATGACCACCATTGGTGAGGTGGGAGGTGAACTGTGGTCTCATTGGAGACCACAGTTCATAGTCACAAGATTTAAGTACAGTATAACAACTTTTGCCTTTGTTTCTGAGAGTGAACAGCCATTATTTGTCTGACGGCAAGACGCCACTTGCCAGAAAACCATAAACATAAAACATTTTATGTGTTTGAATAAATCACCAATGCTGTCATTTGTTTCTGGCAAGGTTGTTGTTCAGGAGTGCAAGTGTGTTATCAGCCACTCGTCACTCATTTATCACAGCTGGCTAGATCAGCAGGGACTAAATCGGTTTCCAGATTCGGAATAGATAGCTGTTGCCAGCCTATCAATTCTCCTATATTTGCTGCATGGAAAAAGGAAAATAAAATCTGCTTTCCCAACTGGTTAAAGGTTGACTTTAAGAGAGGCAAAGATGATCCAATACAGTTAAACTTGATTGACATATTTTCAATGATTTGTAAGTCCAGTTAGGAAGACAAGTCGTCTTGTTGACTTATGCAGGATCCAGTGTCAATATACTGCACAGCTATGAGGATATGCGGATACACAATTGTAAAAATCTTTATTTGTTTGTTGAATGAGAAGAGCTGATGTGACTGATCTCTAGTACTTTGACACCACAGACTGTCACCAACAACAAAAACTGTGGCGCAGACAGCTTCTTCAGCACAGCCACTGGCTTCTTTAAGCACAGACAATTTCACACATGAAAGATTTACACCCGAGCAATGGGAAATCCATCCATCTGAAGCCTTTGTGGTGTAAAGGAGTAAAAAAAAACACAGAGCCTGTCAGCCTCTGAGGTACAGAAGCATGTCTGGGAATACAGATGGTAGCAGCCTTGGAGGTATGGATGGTGAAATGAATGAGAATACAGGTTCAGCGAGCCTCCCAGGAAAGAATAAATACAAATCCTCCAGCCTTTGGAGGTACAGATGTAGAGGAAAAAAGCCTCTAGCCACACACACACACACACACACACACACACACACACACACACACACACACACACACACACACACACACACACACACAACTAAAATGTTGGCCACAAAGAAACAATGAAAGTACATTTTACTGTTCAGTAAAAATGTAACAGATTTAGAGTTTCAATTAAAAATCTTGCCAAGAAGTCACATAATGGCTCTTTTTTTGTCTTAATCATTATTTCATCATTTTTGAGGTTTCACACACACTTCATGTAACACTGTGAGAATATAGGAATATAGCCTTGGTCCTTTGCTCAATATCACAACATGAAATGCATCATATATGCTCTTGTAGTCATGGAAATATTAACGACCCTCTTTATAAGGAAAATAGGACAGTGATGCATAACACCAGCCAATGTTATTCACATTGACCACGTTTACATGCACACAATATTCAGATTTTTGCCCTTATTGTGAAAGAGACAATATTCTTACAAAGCTGTTTACATGCAGTTCCATAGTTGGAATAATAGTGGAATATTAGTGTGCATGTAAACATAGCCATTGACCTCAAGGATAAAATGTGTCATGGACTGTATGTTATAGCATAATTAATATTCACAAAAGTATAAGTTAAACAACTCTTTTTTGATATTGTGGATTTGGTTGACACAAACTCACAATTAGAAAAACGTCAGATTCTTTGCAGCTCCAATTTCCATTGGCTGTCAGGTCTTCTGATCCTCTCCATGTCTGACTGTCAAATAAAATTGGCATGTACACACACACCCACAGGCAGACAAACACTCCCCCATGTGCAGCTTATTGCTTGCAGCCAAATTCAAAGCTCTGGCTCTCCAGGTGAAGCAGAGTTCAATGATACCATCTGTATCCACAGTGGTCGCTGTGCATGTGTGTGTGTGTGTGTGTGTGTGTGTGTGTGTGTGTGTGTGTGTGTGTGTGTGTGTGTGTGTGTGTGTGTGTGTGTGTGTGTGTGTGTGTGTGTGTGTGTGTGTATGTAACATAGATATAGGTTTACAGAAGGGGGATGCTGGTACATCACACCTAACCTGCAACCATCAAGTTGTGGTAGTGGCTTCGAAATCCCAAATGACCCAAATGTACATAATTTGTAAATAATCAAAAAATCTACAAAGCAAAAATTTGAAGTCCTATTGAATTTGTACAGTTACACAGCATGTGTCGATCTATAGGATTTCTTATATGGAAAATGCCATTAAAATAACACATACTAAGATACGCTTTACCCACTTGTCAAAGAAGCATAAACATAGGTACCTACAAAGGTCTATCTGCAAGTATGTGTGAGTAGATGCAATCCAAAAAAATTTATGCAAGAAGAAGAGAACTAGAATGTTAATTTCCTGAAGAAAATGCATGTGATTTCTGCCAGATTGATCACTGGATGAACTTGTATGATGCTTTTAGGAGATATGGTAGTTTATGTGTATTAGACCATGTCTATAATTATTTGGCAACCAACTACAAAGAAACGGTAAAAAAAACAAAACAGATACGTTTTGTTCGGGGTCACCCATATATGGTATGTACCAAGTTTGATGCAGATAGAATGGGATGAAATATACACATTAAGAAGCACAAACTGTTCTCACCAAAAAAATGCAAAATGGCAGGAACATTTTCTAGGCCCAAATGGGTGTGGTCCATATCCATCAATTTCAACCAAGGAATCCATATTGCATTGTTATTGCAGTCACACAATAACAATATTTTTTATTCCATGAAACTAGGTCACATATTTGTTACTATTGTTTGCCATGGAGCACAGTTTAACTGTGCTGCTAAAAGTCAGAGAGTCCAGGAGCAGTGCTCTTAAAAATGGCTGCTGGTACCCACATGCCAAGCAAGTGAGTAATGTGCATATCTATTATAATCATGGTTTTTAATAGTTTTAATTTTAATGAAAAATAACATCTGACTCCTCTGACATTCATGTTTAAAAAGACGCACCATGGCCTCAATTATGTAAATAATTGAGAAGAAGGTAAGTATATTCAAATAAACTCAAACTGTTTTAAAGCAACTTATTATGAAGAGAGGAGTAGACAAGGTGGCAAGGAGGAGTGTGGGTGTGTATTTGTGCATCCTTGTTGCCACAATATGTTATATTGTTGTTTTTTAATGCATTGTTTGTTTCTGTTAATGAGATAACAGACAGTTGAATTTTAGATTTCTTTGCTTTTTTGTCACCTTCAACTCTACTGAGTGCTGCCCTTAGCAAGAATTGAACTCACAAACTTGGGATTTATGAAGGAAGACTAAATGCACAACATCTTTATCTATCGGACTACATGATCCATTGGACTAATGTGAAAAGATGGGTCTCTTTTATAATGTGCATATTTATTTTTATCATGGTTTGCATTGTTTTAATGTTGATCCAACTCCTTTGAGACACATTGTCCAAATAAAAGATTTCTGAAGAATTTTCACCCTTCTGCTTTTCATACTGGAAGGTGTATTCAACTAAGCTAACGCTTGTGTGTGCCTTTGTATGTATCTTTTAGGTGTGTGTGTGTGTGTGTGTGTGTGTTGGACTGAAGTGTGTGTGTTAGACTGAAGCAATTTTCAACTGTGAATGATTCCTGAAGCCACTGAAGGTTTGCATGTACTAACAGTTAAAAGAGAGGACTAGATGGGTTTAATCAGCTGTATGTCTCTATTTTCTTAAAGACAGCTATGTTGCCAGGAGCTAGGATTGAACCCAACCCCAACCTTGTAATCTTTTAGTCAACCTGACTATGACACTAGTGCTTAAATCACTGAGCTAAAAAAATAGCTATACCATGAGCAGAAAAGTTCTCCTTTTGTTGAGGAGAAATTGATTTGCCTGAGATGAAGCTTCTGGCTCAGATATTTGCACCCCATTATTGGCAGCAGGGTAAGCCTAGCATGAAAATGTATATTGTGTATACACTGTGTTTTGAAGGAGGGGAGAAAATGTTAATTCATAAACAGGAGTAACCATCTGCAGATTGCGTTGCAGTAAATGAGAGCTAGACAGCGCTCTCTCTTTTAAATAAGGTTTAGATTTTAAAAAGCATAATTTATGTGAAATATATTTAAATTTTGAGAGAGAAGAGGCTTGTGGTAACATTTTAAGGTATGATGTGTGCTTGAAGAGTTAAAGCTGTGAGAGTGAGAAAAAATTCAAAGTTTTATGAACGCCATTCAAATGTTTTGAAATTTGAATGGGGTCTGTAGGATAAAGGATGTCCAAGCAGTTGAATTTCAAAGTAGAAAGAATCCCACTGCATTGGATCAAATCAGGGGCAATCATAGGCTCAGCTAAAGCTTAATATTTATTATATTATATATTATATATATAATATATTATATATATTATATATTATATATTATATATATATATTTTATATTTTTTAGGGACCGAGCCAAAAGGCAAGAGGGCGAGGACTCCAGAAGGGAGTCCTGCCCTTGCCTGGAGGCAAGGACCCTATTGTATTTGTGTCGTTTTTTAAAATTATTCTACTGCCTCTTTGAGCCTTAATTTGACCCCCTAAACCTGCTCCGAAACTCACCAAATTTGGAACGCACATCAGGTCTGGCGAAAAATTCGATAAAATGGAAAAACAAACAACGTCGAACTCTCTAGCGCCACCTAGAGAACAATAAAACGGCCACTACGCCTGATAGGAATGTTGTAGAAAGATCAAACCAAAACTCATTTTTTTGTCTTAACAAGACCTACAAATCACAGAATGACACCCCTGACCTAAATCCAACAGGAAGTGCACAATTCGCTGTTACTCCTACAAACGTTATGTTGTCCGAGGGCGTTCATCGTGGCGGCTTCAAACTTAAATAGCTGACTTAGCACACCATGCTGCACAAAATTTCTGAACAACCTTTTCATTACTCGTCCGGTTTGGATTTTAGAAGCCCTCAAGTGCCCAAAAACCCTCACCAAAAACGCTCCTATAGACAATGAGTGGGAGGAGAGTCTAATGCCACTTTGACCCTAAATTTGACCACCATGCACATCAGGTCTGGCAATAAATTTGATAAAATGGAAAAATTAACCCCAATGTGCCAAAATGGGCTCTCTAGCGCCACCTAGAAACAGTAAAACGGCCACTACGCCTGATAGGAATGGCATAGAAAGATCAAACCAAAACTCAATTGTTTGTCTTATCAAGACCTACAAATCATGCACTGACACCACTGACCTAAACAACAGGAAGTGCACAGTTTGCCGTTACATGTGGGATCTTCGACGATTTTTCAGGCTTTTCAAAATATATATATTATTCCTGCATACTTTTAGTTACAGACTCCATTCAAACATCAAAATGTAGCAAGTCACAAATGTGCACAAGTCTCATCTATAGATGTGTGTAATTTGGTCAGGCTATGTTTTATAGTTTTTGATCTGCGGACACACATATGCACCCTGTTCCTCTCCCATTCAATCCCGAATCTCCATTCTGTCTTTGCATGCTCTGTTGTCATGCTCTGCAGTCGTTAACTACCATGGCAACGACTGTGTGTGTGTATGCAGCTGCCTCAGCCAGGTTCATTTGTGGTCTTAGTGTGCCACCCAGTGGCGAAAACTTGTCATGATACCTGATAAGGAAAAGGTGCCTCAGTTTTCTGTTTCTAGTTCAAGTTTATTGACTGTATTATTATGTTTTTAGATATCTGTGCAGTCTGTCAACTATGTCACTGACATTGTTGTCAAAGTCTAGATCAAACACGAATTACATGAGCATGACCTACAAACATATCTACAGGTTTCACTGGAAATAAGTTCCTCTCCTGTTTGACTCATCAAAGTGTTGGCAGTTCATTTCAATTGCTCAGTCTAAATGTCTACACAGACAGAGAGAGAGAGAGAGTGTGAGAGTGAGTGTGTGTGTGTGCGCGTGCGTGCGCATGCATGTGTGAGTTTGTGTGTGTGTATGTGTGTGTGTGAGTATGTGTGAGTGTGTGTGTTTGTGTGTGTGTGAGTGTAACGTATATCTACTTATTGCAGTGTCCGATAAATGCCCGGGTCTGAATGCGTCTAAATGCACCTGACGGAAACCTTTCCGCTTCACCACGGCCCGACGTGTGCAGGGGTGCGAGGTCCCGCCCAACGCTGCTTGCAGCTTTAATTTATATATGATATATTGATTTATAACAATGATACTTTTAATGAATTACTAGTAAGTAAATACTTTTTAAGAAAAAGAAAAATGAAATATGTGGTTTACAAAATATTCAGAACCCTCTATTTGGCAAACTTCAATTAAATAAGGTGAACAATGCTGCCTTTAGAAGCAACCTAATTAGTTGGGTGGTCTGTTATGTATATTAATGTTTCAGATTGGGGACAGTCCACTATATTGTCAAGAAATGAAAGAAGTGTCATATTAGCGAGTGTAGTGTCACAACCCATGTTAAGAGGGCTACCTGAACGTGACACATAGGTGATTTGTTGACCCATCATCCAAAACCATGAGCAATAATCTGCTGCTATAAATCCTCCACTCTTCTGGGAAGGCTTTCCACAAGATTTTGAAACCTGGCTGCAGGGACAGGGATTTGCTCTCGTTCAGCTGTAAGAAAGAGGTATCCAGTTATGTCAGGCCTGGCTCACTGACTATGTTCCGGTTCATCCATGGGTGTTTGATTGGGTTGAGATCAGGGCTCTGTGGAAGTTCCTCCACACCAACCTCGGGGAAAAAAACATTTATTTGTGGAGCTGGCTTTGTACACAGGGGCACTGTCATCAAACATGATAGGACCGTCCCCAAACTGTAACTGCAAAGCTGTAAGGAGAGTGTTTAAATTATTGTCAGAGACACAAGAAGGTTTTTCTTTTGTACCATTACTTTTGCAAATCTCTATTTTCTACCTTTCTCGCTTTAGATTTGTAAGTTCTTCACAAGTGATTGATGGATGGTGGTAAATGGCTTTCTGAAGAAATCCATTATGAGCTGTGATTTTCACAATCATTACAACTAAAGCAAAGCTTATGAAATCTCTCCCCATCAGTGGCTGATGTCTGCATGACTTATGTCCAGGGACTTTCAAAATTGCTCAATCCCTGAGTGTAGGTGCAATTTTAACAACTGCACAATCCGAAGTGTTTCATGAAATGCATACATGACTGCCAGACCATTTGGACCACAGCAGGAACTTGAAATATTCTTCAAATAAACACCACTACATAATATTCACAGCCATAACTCCTAAATGTAAAGACCACAGGGGTTTTCGCCACTGGCAGTTAATGTGGAGTATAATATAATGTATGAAAAGAGGAAAAGTAACCCACAAAAATAGCTACGAGGAAAAAAGCTCTCCATCAAAACACTGCATAATTATCTTATAAAAGCGACACCTTTTTGCAGTATTTCAGTTCAGCGCCTGTCTCTTTAAGGCCCCCCTCCCGATGAGCCCACTCTGTTCTGATTGGCCAGCTTTCCAGAAGACTGAAGTTATTGCTGATGAAAACCCAACTTTTCATGCTTTACTGTTTCATATTAAAAGCTTTTAAATTACTATATGAAATGTGTTCATCACTGAATTAGCAGAGGATCATTAGCAACACTAAAAACCAGACGACACAACAACATATGGAGATATTTAGAGCGCTTTGTTCAATAGATCAGTTAGAAATAATGCATGGAGGAATAGTACAAGCTGAACCAGCCATGGTGATGATGATGTTAGATGAAGACGACTGGCACACCTCCAAAAGGTAGACAACTTTTTCTTTGCTTTTCTTTACCCTGCTATGTAATGGAAAAAAGAAAAAAAAACACTCCGCACTGTGCTTCCTTTTCTGCAGTCTTTTATCATCCACATGCATGCTTGTAAAACGCTGATTAGAAATCTGGTTACATGTATACATGGCAGAATAATTAGTGTTCTCCAGGAGAAATCTACCTGAGGAATGCAGGTTTCTCTAATCCCCTACCCTGATTACAGAAACCAGGTTTCCTGATTTCATGACAATCAGGAAATCAGCTTTCAGTCGATTCTAACCAATGAGATCTGACTTTGCTGCCCATTGCCTGACCTAGACAGATTCAAAAAGAACCCAGCTACACTGCAGGGAAAGTTAAGAAATGTGAATGTCCTCTGCCTCTTGCCTGGTTGTCACTGGCACTGTGTCAAATAACTTTTAACAAAAGTGAAGGAAAAGCTGGAAAAGCTGATCATTCGAGTCCCCTGTTTCTCTATGAGGTGTCTGAGACAAGCTACTGGGACCTAAAAAAGGACGTCTGGAAACAAATCACTGATGTTGGTTTATTAAGATGACGGCTACATCAGAAAATAACTGTGCAGTCGGAGCAGAATATGTAAATTATATGCTCAACACATCACACACTGCAAACTATTTTGTATATGTGTCTGTGAATGCACTGAATTCAGAGTAGACTTGTAGTGCACGATGTACTGTAGTGTTCCACCTAGTCTGAGATTTTTGCCTGTTTTGTATATTCAAATAAGTCTGTTTTATTTGTAGTTTAAGATGCAGAGAGACAGTTTGATACAACATCATGACCCCAGAAGAATCATTATTGTTTGGCAAGCTATGATAACCAGGGACGACAACATGAACATGGATAGCGGGGGAGACTACGCAGTGCAGCAGAAGAGGTATTTTCTCCAACCAAATTTAGCTGTGGAGGGTTGCTTGGTATGTAAATGGATTTTTCTGTATGAATGTTTCATTCAGGCTTGGCGGAGGCAGGGTGGGCACAGAGAGGGCCAACAGAGCATGAAATATACATCAGAACGTTGTATGTGTGTGTGTGTGTGTGTGTGTGTGTGTGTGTGTGTGTGTGTGTGTGTGTGTGTGTGTGTGTGTGTGTGTGTGTGTGTGTGTGTGTGTGTGTGTGTGTGTGTGTGTGTGTGTGTGTGTTGCTGTCTAACAAGCTTAATTATGAGACTGATCTTACTCCATAAGCATGACCCTGCATTGAGGTTATCATCAGTGCAGTAGAATTACAGTCTCTCCATGGATTTCTTGGTACCATTCCGATAAGAAGATCAGATCACACAGTTTACAGCTAATAAACGTGTAGAAAGAGTCAATGAGAGTTCACTACTACTGCATGAATAATACACTGGCTAAAAAAAGCAAAATCTTGAACTTTGCATCAGCAAACAATCCACAGAGGTAATACAACATGGTCCCTAGCCAGGGACGTGCAGATGATGGTAGAGGGGCAGGGGCTGTAAACACGATACAAAATACTATATAAATAAGAAGTGGGTGAGTGAGGGCACATGAGAAAAAATAGTAGTAATAGTCGTGCTGAATGAAAAGTCAGAGAACAATTACAGTACAATTCATCCTGAGAGGACCATGAATGTGTGTAACCAATGTCAGGTTAATCCATCCAGTAGTTGTTGACATATTTCAGTCTAGACCACAGTGGTGGACTGACCGACTGACCGACATTGCCATCCCTAGAGCTGTGCCGCTTTCATGGCTACAAATAAATAATGCAAAAGTTTACATCCCTGCAGAGCTGTGGTCATTTGTTTTTGTAATTGCAACAAAAACACTTCAATGGCACTGCCATCCCATCAGGTTGTGGAGGATTATAATTAACAAGCAACATTTCAAATCAATGAATAAGCTCAGCAGTCCTGAATGAGTTCAAAAAGAAGTCACTGGTTTAGAAAATTATGAATGATAAAAGTTCCTTTTTGCCCAATTGAACTTTGCCTTTTAGTTGATTAGCACTGCAAGAAAAAAACACACTTATTTGACTTTGCCCACTGAGATTTAGCTCCAACAATGATTTTTGTTATGTTTGCCACCAGAGTGGTATGTTTGTGAGTAAACAATGCATCTTGCTGTGCCAAGTTTACTGCCTCAGGCATGCAGCAGCAATGTAATCTCTCAGTTGCTATTCAGCAGCTAACAACCTTTGCAACTTGCTTTACTTTGCACAAGTTCACACACACACACACACACACACACACACACACACACACACACACACACACACACACACACACACACACACACACACACACACACACAAACACACACAAACACACACACACACACACACACACACACACACACACACTCCCCAGCAGTGCAGTGTGTCCTCGTGTCCTGATGAGAAACTGTTCAGGCAGGAGCTCCCACTGCACCCTGTGCTGAGGATCATTATGTGGAGTCACTTTGGTGCAGATGGGTTAATTGGTTCTGTACTATTCAGAGGGTTTACAGTCGTTTAACAGTTTAAAACAACACTAAGGGCCCTATTTTAACAATCTAAGTGCACAGTCTGAAGCGCACAGTGCAAGTATATTTAGGGCATGTCAAAATCCACTTTTGCTGCTTCAACGGCAGAAAAATGGTTGATTCGTTCAAAGGACGCATGGTTGGAAGGGGTTGTTCTTAGTCTCTTAATTAATCATGGGTGTGTTTTGGGTGTAACATGCAGTAAACCAATCAGTGCCACCTCCCATTCCCTTTAATGTGCAAAATCTTGATAATGCACCATTAAAATAACAGTGAAATAATGCTACATTGACTTCAGGTTTTTGCAATTGCTTGCCTAAAGATAGCAATGTGCCAACAATGCGTCTGACCTATGGATGCTCAGCTGGCTGCAAGGGCATTTGCTATTTAAATAATGTGGTCGCTAGACGGGAAAACTGCATCGGTCTTAAACTAGCAAAGAGACTTGCGCCCAAGGACTCTACCACTCTAACACTTCTCTGAAGCTGTATTGCTATTGAAACTGTATTAAATACAAAATTATTGAGTTGGATAAAGTTGATATTACCTCACAGATTGTGCATGCAAACACTTACTGATATTAAAACGATTGGACTAATTGTAATTAACATGATGATGTTACAACCTAGAAAGTCAGACAATCACCAAAGTTGTTACATCTACACCCAAATTTAATGTCAGTCAAACCAATAGTTTTTTAAAAGGGGATTTATATATTTATATCAGGTCTATTTGTATTCTGGGGCTCAAAAACCCCTCAGTTCAGCCTATGAAACAGGTTGTTTAAGCTCCTCTGTCTTTAAGGCCCCGTCTATGATGAGTCCACTCTTTTGGTGGCTACATAAACGAACAGTAGTAATAATATTTTACGTCTTTTTCTCGTTCTTTACTAGAAATGGAAACAAATACATCTGTATCTTTGAGCAAGTGGACAATGCAAATAGCTTGTGGAACTAGTTTTTTCATATGTTAACCTCAAGTTTTGAGCTTTTGTCCAGGTTTAATATAGGCATCTGGCATTTTAACTTAGAATTATATATTTTGGCATTTAGATATAATATTTATATATTGTCCAGCTCTAATTTCAAGTTTTTATTTTAGAAAAAGCATTGAAATATAGTCACAATTGAAACAATGTAATGGAGATCACCTGTTGAGACAAAAACAAATGTCTTCCATCCAATTATCTGTCATGATTTTGCTCTTTTGATGGATTTGCACTTACACCATCTCTGGATTCTCCATGCTGTGCAGCTAAATGAGCCTCCTGAATTTTTCATTAGTAATTTCCGCCACATACAGCCTTAATAATGTCTGCACAGGAGGAAGAAAAGTAATGCAGAAAAACCTGATGAATCCCTGCATAAAAAAGTAATGAACTTAACATTCAGAGTCAGATTCATACAGGAGCTCTGTGTTAGATGAAAAATGGCACTGTAGGTAATTTGATGTGGAAGCTTTACCTTATGGGTAAAGGTTTGGGTTAAAACAACTATTAAAAGCTATGGAACCTTCATCATCATAGCTACAATTATCAATCAAGCAACAATCAACAATCAATCATGTTCTCTCTGGTACATAAGGTAACATGCTCACACACTGCAACAAATTATTTAAAAAGTAGTGCTCCTTTCAGTGTGAAAATGGCCCAAACCCCAGGTTAAAAGCATACCATACAGGATTTTCCTAAAACAAAACAAAACAAACAAAAAAACAATGTATGGACTAATACAAAAATAATCCCTCTGAATTGTAATTTATGACTTACTATAAGTATGTGGAGGGGGTTGAAGGAGGCATATGCCACTCCCCAAGCAAAAATTGTGATCTATAGAAAACTTTAGAAAATAAATATATTTTTAATCTTTTGACACTGTGCATATTACAAGGAATGGATTTAGTTTCCACATATGTGTGTAAAATTGCTGCAGTGAACACTCATATATGGACTGTGTAGCTGGATTTTGTATATATAAATTAATACAGGGGTGTGTTTTAGATATTGAGTGTGTGTGGTAAACACTACTTAACTGGCCAACCTAACTGGCCCACTGCAGGGTGTCTATAAGAAATCTACCAGAGATGTCTGACTGTGTAGATATATATATATATGTGTGTGTATGTATAAACAGACACACACTTGTACTGTAGAATGTAACTGCCGTGAAACAATCAGAAAATAACATTTTATTATTTATCTTATTCGCTGCTTTGTTCTTGCAGATTCCCTCTCTTCATTTATTCTCTAGTTCTTTCGACCACCATCTTTCTCTCCCTTTTTCTCTCTCTCTCCCCAACAGACAAATCCTACATAGTATGCCTTAAAACTTATCTTGATTAATCCAATTGAAGCCCTGTCTTTAAAAGTAAATTCATAAAGCCTGAACCACAAAGCAGACTTTAGGGGGATGATGACGGTTCTTGCCTGCAGCTACAGCAACATTAACATTTCACCTCATGTTTCAATCATTTAGACTAAATATTCTCTGTTGAGCTGAGGACTATCCTCATCTGTCATACTCAGAAAACCATATTAGCTTATGTTTTTGACTTGTGCCTCAGTATGAATTATTCAATGGTTTATTCATTATCCTGACTGGACCTCACATCGAGGACAGATCTCATCTATGACACAAACTCTTCTTCTTTCTCTAAGGAGTTGGGAAAGCACTCAGAATAATTGAATTGTGGTTTTAGGAAGCTCTTTCCATCTCGCAGTATTAAGCACACACACTGCGCTTGTCTACCATGACTGATTTAGACACAAGTTGCCTTAGTTTGCAGCCAAAACCTGCTTTAGACCGCCCAAGGACGGAAGTGAAGCTGCATGATTACATGTAAATGAAAATGTCACTGTGCAAAACTTTTTGAGAACTAAGGGCTTTTTGACTTAAAACATAATTTACCAAAGCAGGTATCATTTTACTTCACTATGTAAAGGGATAATGGAGCACAAATATGTTGTTTTCAGCTTTCTGCCCACACAGGTCACACTTCAAAATGTCTGCATACTGGAGCAATGAATTATGGTATCTACAACATAAAAACCACCACATTAGAAAAAGCTTGTATCTGTGGTTCTGGAGAACATCATCCAAAATCATACTTTGTTGTGTAATTTGACTCGGAGGATTTTCCCATCAGGCATCTCTGTAGGTAAGATGTGCTCCAGTTTAGGCAACTATAAAGTTTCAGGAAAGATCCATGGTCATGGTTAAAAGACACAAGTTTGTTGCAAATGGTGTCACACGACAAGATGATCTGATTATCCACCCCAAACATGTCCCAAATCATAGACTGATTGCTTGTTAAACCACAATGCCTTGTTTTCTATTTTTCACAAATTAAGTAGAGAATATGTAAAGTGTGGATAAGCCAGCTTTGAATTGTTCACAGAGTTCAGTGATGGAAATAATTTGACTTAAATAAGTAATGAATAAATGATTATACTTTCCAATTTTCCAAACACTGTCAGTTTGCTTACAGTAACAGTAACACCCCATTAAAAACTGAACATGTTGTTGATACAGATGTAAACAGTACACAACACACAAATAGTCACCTGTTAGTCTTCTCTTCAACCACTCACACCACCCCTGTCCTTTTCTATGCCACCAGCACCCTCCACAAAGTTAAGAGTGAATTCCACAGATTTACTCTGAGTCAAGTTGCTACAGATATCTGGATTGATTTTAATGTACCAGAAATATTTAGACACAGACAGATACACATGCAGGGCTGTTGGTCGAGGTTATTCAATAAGAAGACAGCCACAGCAATGTCAGGATAAATAAAATTAAATTATCACTATACTGAGTCTCATTCTGTTCCACGTCTCTGTCTCCGCTGTCACAATGTCAGTCAGACGGAATGAAAATTAAAATCTTTGCCTCTCAAATTGGATTTGCACCGATGGAGGTCATTTCATTGGGAAATGAAGAGCAGACTAATTCAAGAAATGAGGATCGATCCTGAACGTTCTGCAGCTCATTTCTTCTAGTTCAGTCTGTTGTCCTCTTGCTGCACAAACACCCAGGCCGATACTGAATTTCTTATAACTCTCAGACAATATTTGAAAGTTACTGTAGGTATGTTTGGCTGACTTCAAACTTGTATGTCCAAAATAGTTTTTGGCACTCAAATAAAGTAAATAAATTCAAACTCATAGCCAATCTTTGCCATCAAAATGAGCTTGGCAAATGTGAAGTAATATTTTCTAAAAGTTCGGCGCAAACTCCAACATCCTCACACATTTTTACAAATGCATCATCGAGAGCATCTTGACAGGTTGCATCCTGGTTTGGTGTGGCAGACGCTCCGCCCACGACCGCAAGGCTCTCCAAAGAGCTGTGTAGACAGCTGAGGTCATCTGCGTCGCCTTGGCATGGCACGCGAGATCACCAAGGACCACAGCCACCCTGCACACAAACTGTTCTCCATGCTACCATCTGTCAGGCCGTACATGAGCAGATGAGTGTGCACCTCCAGGCTGCTTTCATCTGCATATACTCCATACTCATAGCATCTAATATTTTTTTCACCATCTATTTTTTTATATATTGGTAACTTTATCTACTGTAAGCTTCTTATCTGTTGAAGTTGTTTTTTTTTGTTTTAACCTCATGTTTATCTTATTGTTATTATGTGTAATTGCTTTTGCCTGCAGTTAAGTCCCAAGCTGCATCGTAAGCATTTCATTGTACATATTACATGTGTTATTCTGTACAAATGACAAATGAAGGTGATTTAGATACCATTCTCTATTCTGAAGTTTAAGTTAAAACAAATTCTCTGATACATCAGTTTTATTTTAATGTTTGATAAATTCCATTTTACACATGAATTTGTGTTTTTCTTTCTCGCAGTGGGTCATGGTAATTTCCTTTATGTCCCAGAATGACTGTTAACATCCAGGTCTGAATTTGCAGCCCTCAGCTGTCAGTCATATTTGTAAGTGGGGACTTTCATGCTTTACAATTAATTATAAAATGTCAGCAGGAAGCCAGAGGAATATTTGGTGGCATTTATCTGGATTGTTAATTACATGGACAATAGACATTTAAAGAAATATAGCAGTTGCCTTTCCTGCAGTGAGTCATTCAGTTGGATTCATTTCTAATTTACTTGTTTACATTTCTAAAAAAGCAAGCATCCTACTAAAATTTAGATGGATTCATTTGAAATGTTTAATTTCTATAATTGTAATTTAGTCAAGGTCTAATATGCTACATTAGTGCGATAAAACACATCAAATTAAATTTGTCTCCAATAACTCCAATGTGGCAGGTTCATTTTTTACTCAAATAAAATATTCCACTGCTCTTGTGAATTCCATTATTAACTTTTATTCCTCGACTGGGCCACCCTGCGATGATTTGAAGCAGCTTTTCTTTCTTTTTTTCTCAAATGTCATTAAAAAAGGCCAGTTGTGGGAGCATCTACAAGGATGATACAGGCTGATCTGAGAGGGATTTTAAAAAGGCCTCAATTCCCCTCCTCCCATTCTCTCTCCATCTCTGCGTCTCTTTCACCCTCAGGGATTTAGTTCACCCAAGCCAGTGCTGGCACTGAATACACAAAACAGAGAACACAGCTCACAGGGTAAATAGTTACTGAGGCAGCAATAAGAGATATTACAGATCTGCTCAGGGCTTTGGGGTCACACTGTAAAATGATATAGCAAAGCAGTGCTAGATGTGTGGCTTTTTAAACTGGAATGGGGTAAAGAAAAGGGGAAGAGGAGCTTGGAGAGACAGATAAAAGGAGGTGGGATAAAAAGAGGAGCAGGGAGTGTAAAAAATAAAGTGGTGTGGACAGGTGGAAGGAGGACGAGAAGAGGAAAAAGCATTGCTGCAGCATGAAATGCTAAACACATTTCTATGCATGCAAACAGTGAAGTATTATGTTAATGAAAAAAGGAGAGGTGGTTGAGGGAGCATCTCATTTCTGTGGGATCTCCTGGCCTGTGTGCCCCAAACACACCCACTATACTTACAGATAAAGAACAGGATTTTTTCCTCAGCAGCCTTATCAGCTGCAACCAGCAGAAAAACTCCACATGTACATAAATACAACTTACATTACCCAAGCCTTTATTTATATAACTCATATACAACATATGCAGAAAACTGAAACATTACAAAGATAATTGATTGAATATGAGAAATGTAGAGGAATATAATTCAGGAAATGATTCAATTAATTGTAAACCATTCAAATTGGAACTATTTATGATTCACTGCAGATCAACAAGTCTTGTAAGGAATACTTAATGTTAACAGATTTAAATGTCATTATGAAAATGCTAAGATTGCGGCTGAAGCTGACTCTGATACCCTCAGGTTATTCTGGCAGGTTGCTCCTGAGTTTGAGGACAGCAGACACTCCTTACACATTTCCATTATTTACACTGACTCATAAAATAGTTTAAATTTCTGCCTGCATCTTCATTTTCATTCTTCAAATCAATTAGTTGTTTCACCATGCTCATTTTACAACCAAATGCAACACCACAAATGCCTTCAAGGACACACACAACATGTGTATTTGTAAGATTCATCACATCTTGTCCCTCTCCTTTGCCTTTAGACATGGTTGAATTAATTAATTAATCTCAAGCCCCCTTAAAACCATCTGCAGCACATGGCACAGCACAGAGGCAAAGTGTACAATAAGTTCATGTAACCAATCACATGTCAGATGTGTCTGGTGTGGAAGCAAGATCATAAACACAGAAAATAAGTCTGGAAAAGGTCCTCTGGCCAAATACAACTTTCTTTGATTCACAAGCCCAGGTTTGACCTCAATTAATTATCCAGCTAGTTGCTAGCAACTGTTAAATTTGCCTATCCGCAATACGCCAAGCACACCTGGCTACAGGAAATGTTGAGCTCACACTCCCAAGTACACCTTGTTGTCAGGTTGCATCGAGGTCAGATCACGTTCTCACCACAAATAAGCTGCTCTAGAGTTTGATTGGGACCAGACTGAGGACCACCTCCTCTAAATGGTCTCGTTAAGGTTGTTTTGGTCCACACTTATGATTAATGTGTTCAAACGTGCCCAAATGAATCACACCAAGGGAGAAAACAAACCTGATTCAACCATTCTCAGATGCACAGGTTTAAAAGAAAAATGCCCCAAAGGAAAATCTGGAACCTGAGAAAAGACCACTGGTCAGAAGGATGCTTCTCTACAGGCCTTAAAAGAAAAGCTACAGAAACTCACGTCAAGTATTACACAGTGGTAGACTTACTAAAAAATAGACTTATACCCAGTATCCTGCATTTGCACTAGAGCGATTTATTTGAATGGTTAGACTGTAAAACCACACCAATTAGAAATAGTAATAGCAATGAATTGCAGCAAAATGTACCATGCATTTTCTCGCATTAAACAGCAACATTGTTAGAGACAGACAGGTAAGGAGGGAGGCAAACATTTTCAATACTCCCACTATACAGATCAGACACTGCATGCCTTTTTTACTAAACGAATAGGACGCAGTGTCAGAGACAGTAGTTCACCCCATACACACATATCCCTGCAGGCATGTCGTCTCTGAATAAAAAGTTCTGCAGCTCTACTTTGGAGTTCAGTTTGAATAATCAAATCCCTTTTGTTTATTCATTTTCCAAATATAATTTCCTGCTAAAAGAGGCGTAAATCCATGAAATATGCATGATCCCCCCCAAAGTAGGAAGAGGCAGAGACAGAAAACAAACACAAAAGAAACTGTGTGGTAGAGAGACACAGGCAGTGAGTATACCCTTCAGGATTTATTGGTAGCCTTGAAAATGAAAAATGGGAAAAAAAAGAAGAAAAAAAAACTGTAATGACTCACAAATGATCTAAATGAGACCGCTTCTGTATTCTTGCCCTTGTCCTACCACTGACACTTTTATATTCCTCCCTCTTTATTATTATATTCTCTTGAGAGATTTAAAATTTGTTTTCCCTTTTTAAGCTTAGAGTCTCAACTTGTAATGGGGGATTGGTCCATTAGACATTAACATTGCTAGGGCAGAATACAGACTAATGGAATGGTTATTTGTCAAACATACATTAAGCACACAGAAAAATGGAAAACTATTGCATGGAACACCAATTTTTCTCCTTTTTTAACAGCAGATGACTTGCAGTTTAAAGTTGCATTACCATCCTTTGCTAAGAATCTGTTTCTTGAGCTATCCCCAAGCTGTTATGGAAATCCTTCAACGCCAAAATTTGCTCAGCAAGGCACCTAAAAATATTTGGAGAATGGGAGAGCCAAAGTGATGGCATTCTTTTACTGCTATAAAAAATACACTCCATTTCATTATGATTATAGAATAAAAGACCTATATGTTTTTTTAAACATTTCTTGCACAGAATCATGAAGTGTACACTGGAGTAGGAAGAACAAATAAAAAAGGATCGACACAGTCGCTAGTGTTCATTAAAAAATAAAAAATACAGAATTGCAGGGTTGAGTTTGAAAGTGTGAAAGTATTGTGCCCCAGCAGTGACTGAGGCTGATGCTGGTGGCTTTGCAAGATGCAGATTTAGGAGCTCTGTTGAACTGTTTATCCTTGGAAAAGCTGATGATGGAACAAGAAGCTCCCTGAGCATGCATGTCTCCCAGGCTGCCAAGCACGCCAAACACACAGACACACAAAATATTCACATTCTATAGTGCTGACGTCAATCCTTTTTACAGACATGATAACATATGTTCAGCAAATGTAATAAATGAATAAAAAAGTGTTTGAATAGTGTCAGTGTCAAGAGAAATACCAGTTTTTGCAGCATTAGTTTGTATCTCATCCACAAAACACAACCTTAAAAGATGTGATTATTTACAGACAGTTTTATTGCATGTGTGTGTTTATTGGCTTTTGAATGTTCAAGTTGTGGTGCGTTTTCCTTTTTTCTTATGTGCATGAGCTCAGGTCAATGTTGAGCACTTACAGCTGTGCTTAAGTGATGGACTCTGTTGGAATAATTGTATATATGTTATCTCATATTTTGTCTTTATACTTTCTAAAGATGTTATTATCTTGTGCAAGAGTTGTGTGTGTGTTTGAAGTGTTTTTCAGGAAGTTACACCTGGCTGACGTAACTGCAGGTCGATGACTCAACCGCGATATCAAAAGAGGAACTACAGCTCAACCGTGATATCAAAAGAGGAACTGCAGCCTGACCGCAATATTGACCGAAACCTAATAATAACTAGTTTCCAGGGCGATGTCGAGAAAGAGAACGTCATGGCTAGAATGTTCATGTGTATATGCAAACATATTATCATAACTACGTTGTTTCAGTGTGAAATCCCCTCGTTAGAGCAACAACTGTAATGTAACTAGGAAACTCCCTTGTTGTGGAATAAAAAGAGAGGGTTCGGACAGATACGTTTCAGAGCGGGTTGGAGGTAACTTGAGCGTATCTCTGTCCGTTCTCCTTGCAAGTAAATAACTCTAACGCTGTGTCTTGTCTTCCTTTGTCTGATATTTATGATGTTTTAGGTTGCCTGAACCTGACAGACTCCACTCCCACCATCAGGACAGCTCCGTAACTAACAGATTTTGTCTACATTAAGTAAGTCAAATTAAACAGTGCAGTTTTCATACAAAACATGCGTCCACAGCAGGAGTTTCAGCTTGTTTCTGCAAAACTCCTGTCTTAAAAACTCCAAAACATGCATTCTCCTCCACTGGGCATGTGTGGAGGACAGACAAGCAAGTCCCTGACATTTTGTTTACTGAAAGCAGATTACAATCATTTCAGCAAGAGAAAGGTGGTAGACAGCTATCTACCTAAACTCTAAACAAGCTATCAAATCAGACTGTATAGAGAACAACATTTATATGAAACCGTCCTTTATTGTTTTTATCATTATATTTTTACTTCCCTCCTGTTCCAATGAAATGCCAGTGAAAAACAACTAAATGTTGCACTTACCGTTTATCGATTGTGAATGTCTGGGTAAGTCAATCCAGGTAACGGAGAGATATCCAGGATATGTTAATCCAGCTTCGTAGTACAGGCCTCAGAAGACCCTCAAAAGTTAACCCTGCCCTTGTTGGAATGTTGGAAAAGGGGTGATAGGAGGCTTCAGATGCTATTCAACAATCTGACATGCATGGTGACACCTTAACAGAACCCACAACTGCTTCCATAGGGAAAATATCCCAGTTTCCCACCAAAATTCAAGTTTATAACTCAATCACAGAAGATAAACATCCCAAGGCAAACACAACATGCTGCTGAATCACGATTATTCTTCAGTACCACTAATAAGTCAGAGTTAACAATTGAATGCAAGGACAGTTTAAATTTATGTTAGAGCAGAAGACAAATTAAATGTGTCAGGACCAGAACTGAGGTGCCATGATATGTCCATCACTTTGAGGCAACAACACCTACAAAGCAGGCGGACAAAGGCAAGAGGGCGGGGCTGCATATCATTTGTGTGAAGTGATGGGAGAGTGATGCATTTCTGACAGCCGGGTATTAACTGTGTCACATCAGACCTCACCGGGTAGCACCATTTCACCTTGTGTCATTCAGTGATGGAATAAATTGATGGAGTAAAGTGTGTGTGAGAGTGAGCCAGACAGTCAGGCCTGAGAAAGATAGAAAATTACCATCTATAGCTTCTTCTCCGACTCCTTAGAGAGAGTGAGTGAGAGATAGAGACTAAGAGAAAGAGACTGGAATAAATTGAAATAGATAAAAGAATTAAAAATGAGGGAAGTGAGGAAGAAAAAAAACGGAGTAGGACAGAGAGTGTAAGATCAGCTCTAAGTGCCAAGGTGGTAAGTTTCATTAACCATTAAAAAAGCCACGTATTATCCAGGTCAGGGCAGCAGAGAGCCCTACTCACAGCCATGCTGAGAGTCCTTTGGGCCCTTTTAAATTTAAATAGACTGTTCGCATGTGGCAGGAGACAAAGAGAAAGAGGCATCAAAGGTGAGGAGGTAGGAGGGCATGCAAGATTCAGATCGCTAATGTCAGGAAACCAGGGAGGAGACTGATGGCTTAGGTCAGGAGCAAGAAGAAGACTGACAGCTGCTAATGCTGTTTTGTTTGTGGGAAGTTGAGGAGGGGGGCGGACTTGGATGCTGTGCTGTAGCCCCAGATTGTTTGTACAAGTTTTATAATCAGATTTTACTGTAGCAGTATCATGATGGGCATGAATGTCACAGCAAAAAATACTTAGGGTGTAATTGTGATAAATGTATATGGATCTTAGACCCATTTTATTCACACCAATTGTTATCTGGTGAGAAAAAGATTATCTTGTACACACACACACAGAAAAATCAATAATCGAATTATGGGCCTGCCAGGGTGGTGAGGGGTTAGCTCCTGAGCTCCCCCAGAATCAACAACATTTTGAGTTTCGGAGGTATCTTTAGCATCTGTCTGTTAGGTGTGTAACATGATCGATGGACATGTTCAGGGTGTTTTTATGCATCATGGCTCATGGGTTTAAACATAATTATTGTGCGTCAATCTGGTGTCAAATCAACAATTCTCAGTGTTGCTAATGAAGCATTCAGTTCAGCAGCCTCTCCCATCCTTTCTGTCATGCATTAAATCACAGTATCCCCTCTGTCACAAACACACACACACACACACACACACACACACACACACACACACACACACACACACACACACACACACACACACACACACACCCCTTTGGGAAACAGGTTTCTCTTTTACAAAAACTAGGTTTCAGAAGATAATGGATGTAACAAAAAATATGCCCCTGCAGCACTTTTCCTAGTTATGACAATTTATTGATTTTAGAAACTTTCCCAAATTTCTCACTAAGTGATTATTTTCCCCCCTTTTTGTCAGTATTAGAGATGGCAATACAATAATTAGCCTGGACAATCGCTTTCTCACTCTGATAGACTTTTGTTATGTGCTTGATGGATCTGATTTTCCTTCACAGTAAATCATTTCCATTACTGTGAAACCTTTTCATCAGCCCAAAGAGCTTCCCCAGCACATTCTTTCTTTCTTTTGACACCAGCAAAGAAAGTATGCAGAAAAATACAACAATTACCAGCACAGGAACAATGAGGTGAATACAGCAAGAGACAGACCTCTTCTTGTCAAAGCTTCTGAAAAAACCCATGCAGCCAAAAGATGTGGTGTGTCTAAAATACACACAAAAAAATGTATTGTGGATTCACATGGATTCAGTCAGTAAGAATATCCTTCATGTAGTTTCTTTAACTAAAAGTATTTTTGATGCAGATCCAGATAGATATTAAAATTTGTAAACATTTTCCATATTAAAAACAAATTAGATGATTGTGAAGCTCAGAATGTACTGATTGAGTAACAGAGGTTTCAGTTACACAAGCTTGTATCGTGTTATTCAATTCCTTCATATTGAAGTCTTGCTGCAGTTATTGTTTTCCAATACAAGAATCAACATTTCAGTGAACATCAGCATGAAAACAGACTGTGGTTGAAAAAGAAAAGAAAACACAAGAAGAAGCCACTTTGTTTGAAGGTTAATGAGCATATCTGGCAGGATGATATATTGGTCTAAAGTTGTTTTACCATCTCCCCTTCTGTTAGCCACAAATTATATCACTTTTCTGTGGACAATTTCAGAGGTAAACTCTTAATTTAAAAAAAGGTTTGTAAAGAAGCTGATTTTTCCTTAAATAGAAAAAAAGCGAAGCAGGATAAATGTTTATTGCAGCAGATTATCTGTGTTTATTTATGACCACAGAGCTGTAATCAGAGCATTGATTTATACTGCTGCTGGAGAGCAAAATAAGAAACAGGAGGAAGGTAAATTACAAGATGCTGTGTGTTTGCTTACTTATGTATACTTGTGGGGACTGACTATTGACTTCAAACTGTTTTATGAGGATTGTGTGTCTGAAGCTCAGAGTGATTACTGCATTAACAGCAACTCTGATTACTAACATTTACGTGATATATGAGGCAGTTTTTACTCATCTTAAGTTATAATATGGTGACAATTTATAAAGGGTTGCAGTGTACAGGCCAACAATTTCATATGCTTGTTGCCTTTGTTATATTTGATTGCAGAGATTTTGCTTTTTAGTTCATTGGTTCAGTACTATCTGGCACAATCTGGGAAAATTAACACTTAATGGGACCTTTTAAAATTCAGATTACAGTCATTTCTTTGCTGCTTCTGAAAAAAGTATATAAATAGATGGCAGGGCGCACACACAACTGCCAACAGAACATTTTAGTTTCTGAAAGATCACTGAGAAAAGATAGACATCTCTAAATGTGCTCTTATTCACTGATTTCATAGTTAAACCAACTAAAACATTAAAACCGAAAAATGTGTAACACTGGTGCATAATGGAAAGAGAGAGTCATTTCATAGCCCAGTATGGCCAACCAGCACAGACAGTTTTCATGTAAACTAACTGCACCTGCAGCCAATGATGCATAACGAGCTGCTCTGTCCAACAGCAGACTGCAATCACTTCAGAAGAACTCAGCTGTGTCAAGAGCAACTCACAGTATCACACATACGATTATAAAAGTGACATGTTTATGTGGAACATGCTGTATGAGTACATCAAAATGAAGTCACACAGTTCTTCAATGATGAATGTGAAATTGTTTCTAGTTGTGTTAAATACTATATTTCTGTCAGGATTGTGCAAAGAGGAAATATAAATTATTATAAATACCAAAGGCAATGCTGGAACCATTTTTTTTATAACAATCTATAATAATACTTAGTCTTAAATCCTATATACACTCAGAACATCACTGCATTAAATAAAATTCATATTACTAGTGTGTGTTTTGTGTTTGTTTTTTTGTTTTAGCAAAAACTCAAATCTGCTGAACTTCATAAAAAGTGGTTTGAAGTCTAGCTCTTCTCTCAAACCTTTAAGTACAACGTGAACCAAATTGTTATTAATCCCCACAAATCATTAAATATTGATTAATTGTATGCATACACAGAATCAGTGACTCATGCAGGTATTAATCCCCTGAAAGCCTCATTATTTTGCAGAATAAAATGGATTTAAGATTCATTGCAGTAAGTTTCCTGGAGTCATGTTTTTCTCTGAGGAATTTCCTCATTGTATTTTCTGTATTTGTTTCTGAACATTTGAATTTGGAGTGTTATGTGTTTGTGTGTGTGAATGAGGAGAGATGCAGAAAGTATTCTTTTTAAAAACAAGATAAACAAAATCATTATGTTTACAGGTGTTACAAGCCCATGAAAAACAAAAAAAATAAAAAAAACATCCAAATTCCTCGAAATGCTGGTTTTATAGACGCTCATGTGTCTGTAACTCTGACGACTCAAACTTACAAAATTGGTAGTGCTGGAGTTTAGCATCACAAATCAGATGTTTTTATTTCTTCCACTTTCTGTGACTCAGCGTCATGAATTGCAGCATAACAGCACAATGGAGAAATAATTAGCTCGATGGGAGGAGGCAATTAGTAAAACACTTTAAATACAAATGACAGCAATGACTGCATGAAGGGAATTATTCATGAAACTGCTGCCTGAATCTACAAAATATCAAACAGAATAATGGCAAATGGCCAACATGCAGACTGGACATGAGGCTGTGAGTGTGGTGGTGTGATATAGAAATGCTCACTTACAATGTACAAATGGTAAACTGTGTGCAATGTGTATTTGCACATTTGTGAGTTCCTCCATTTGCCAGAATGCCTTTGGAAAATTACCAAAACATACTTTTTTGGTCGATTGAAAAGGTGACATTTTTTGCATTTATCAGGACAACACCAGACCACACCAGATATAATTTCTTCCTCTAAATTTAAACAAAAAGCTGGAATTTTCGGTCCATTTCGATGTATTTGTAAGTCTTAAAAGAAAAGGGACACAGCCAGCATTTGTAGCTGAATTACATTCTCGTTTCCATCTATTTCGCCTTTCTGCCTTGTCTCTGATGGGCTACCTCCATATATGACTACTGTGGCACTGTGCAAAATGGAAAGATACAGTTATAGTATAGTGACTAATGCTAAAAACTGATGTTTGGTTTTGAGGTTTTTTGTGAGTCAAATTCACACCAATAACAAAACAAAGTGCAATTACTCCTCAGTTGGAGGAAGCATGACTTGACAGCACTTGTGATGTGGACACATAAGATTACTAAAAGGATGAGGTCTGCAGACTGACTGAAAGATGCTCTGCCATCAACCTGGCACTAAACATCTCCAAAAGAAAGGCGATGATAGTGAGCTTCAGGAAACAGAAAGAGGATCCTGCTCCATTATACATCAGAGGAAACATCGTGGAGAGAGTGCCTTCCTTCAAATTCTTAGGAACACACATCTCACAGGACCTTACATGGACTCAGAACACCACTGCTCTTGTGGAGAATGCACAACAGCTGCTGTACTTTCTCAGGACACTGAAAAAAATCTAAATGGTCCTGAGAAAGTGCTTGTGTCCTTCTATCACTGCTGCATTGAGAGCATCCTCACATACAACATGCTGGTCTGGTTTTCCAGCTGCATGGCTGCTGACAGGAAAGCTCTCCAAAGGGTCATAAAATCAGCCCAAAACATCATCGGTACTCAGTTACCAGCACTTGGGGACTTATACAAAATCCGCTGTCTCGGTAAGGCCACAAATATCATTAAGGACTCTGCAGGGCACCAACACATCCATGAAATCTCGCACTCCCACACCATAACAGTTTTTACTTGAGTGCTGTTAAAAAAACCTGTGTCAAATCAACTGTGGAATACTGTGTATGCACCTCAAATGTACCGGCATGCATCTCAAATGTACCAGCATAGGCAATTAAGACAGTAACTGCTCTTATTCCTATATTTATTACTGTCACTATCCATAGTGTCTTGTGAGTATTATTGTCTGTTGTTTTATGTATATTGGTTTTTTTTTATGCATTATCAGCCACTGGGGACACACAATTTGGTTGTACTGCTGTGCAATGACAAAAAAGCTATTGAATTGAAAATAAGTTTCTGAAAGATTACTGAAAAAAGTTACAAATCTCTAAATGTGCTCTCCTCGGGATTCTCACCAACACTGATTTCAAAATGAAACCAACTAAAATTCAAAACCCAAAATTGTTGTGACACTGGTGCATACTGGCAAAAAATAAGTTAAATCAGAGACCATATAGGTCTGACTTAACAAACCAAAAAGTCCAACCAGCACAGATACACTGACAGTATTCATATAAACAACACCTGCAGCCAATGAGGAATACCCAGCAAACACATAACGTTCCGGTGACCTTCCCAAAACGTTCCCAACAAGTTTTCTATTGAACATTCCCTAAAGAACATTTTAAGAACGTTGAATAAATGTTAGTGTCTAACGTAACATTCCCAAAACGTTCTAATAACCAGATGAAATAACGTTTTTATAAAGTAATTTTTAGAATGTTCCCCTAAAGTTCCCATTTGGTAGAATTTTGGGTAACCTTCCAACAGCGTTCTAAGAAAGTTCTATAAATGACGGTTTTTATATAACATTCCTAAAACGTTCTAATAACCAGATGAAATAACGTTTTTATAAAGTAATTTTTAGAATGTTCCCCTAAAGTTCCCATTTGGTAGAATTTTGGGTAACCTTCCCACAACGTTCTAAGAAAGTTCTATAAATGACGTTTTTTATATAACATTCCTAAAACGTTCTAATAACCAGATGAAATAACGTTTTTAAAAAGTAATTTTTAGAATGTTCCCCTAAAGTTCCCATTTGGTAGAATTTTGGGTAACCTTCCCACAACGTTCTAAGAAAGTTCTATAAATGACGGTTTTTATATAACATTCCTAAAACGTTCTAATAACCAGATGAAATAACGTTTTTATAAAGTAATTTTTAGAATGTTCCCCTAAAGTTCCCATTTGGTAGAATTTTGGGTAACCTTCCAACAACGTTCTAAGAAAGTTCTATAAATGACATTTTTTATATAACATTCCTAAAACGTTCTAATAACCAGATGAAATAACGTTTTTATAAAGTAATTTTTAGAATGTTCCCCTAAAGTTCCCATTTGATAGAATTTTGGGTAACCTTCCAACAACGTTCTAAGAAAGTTCTATAAATGACGGTTTTTATATAACATTCCTAAAACGTTCTAATAACCAGATGAAATAACGTTTTTATAAAGTAATTTTTAGAATGTTCCCCTAAAGTTCCCATTTGGTAGAATTGTGGGTAACCTTCCAACAACGTTCTAAGAAAGTTCTATAAATGACGGTTTTTATATAACATTCCTAAAACGTTCTAATAACCAGATGAAATAACGTTTTTATAAAGTAATTTTTAGAATGTTTCCCTAAAGTTCCCATTTGGTAGAATTGTGGGTAACCTTCCCACAACGTTCTAAGAAAGTTCTATAAATGACGGTTTTCATATAACATTCATAAAACGTTCTAATAACATGATAGTTGTAACGTTATTTGAGGGTAATTTTCTAACTTTCCCCAGAGATGAAATGATATTGGATTTCCAAAAGTCCAAGCTCCTTTTTCAGCCAATTCGTGGGGTGGATATTGAGGTAATGCTAACCTACAAATATCTGGGAGTTCACCTGGACAACAAGTTGTACTGGTCCCCTAACATAGATACACTCTACAGAAAAGGACAGAGCTGCTCTTTTTCTTAAGGAGGCATCATATCCTTAGACATCTACAAAAATATGCTGCAGATGTTTTTACCAATTGGACTGTTCTATGCTGCAGGGGAGGCAACATAAAACAGAAAGATGAAAGACAGCTGGACAGGATGCACACACAAAGGAAGTTGGAAACCATCTTTTCGGAACTCTGACCATCCTCTTCATAGCGCCTTAGTGGAATGAAAGGGATGAGGCAGAGATCCACTGATCGAGCTACGTTGCTGAAAGATTCTGGAAATGTTTCATACGAACTGCCATCAGAATACATCATTTGTTTTGTTGAGCTACAAAGCAATTGAATTTGCCTTCGAGAATCAATAAGTTCTATTCTATTCTATTCTATTAATTCCTCTTCCCCTCCACCTCACACACACATCATCATTGTAGCAGTTTGATTGAAAAAGTAAAAGAGAATTGTTACCTATTCAGTATACGGCAACATGTAACTTCCACCCAATGGCATCAGCTGATACTCTATGTAATGAATGTGATTTGGGTTGTACGTGATCCCTGAGGTTGGATGGGGGCAGCACAACAATGTTTTTGGTCATATTTTGTTTGTTTTAGCTTTAATGGACAGGTTGCCATGTAATGGATAATGCACAGCAAGGTGGTCACTCTAGGGGCGGCTGTGGCTCAGGAGGTAGAGCGGTTGTCCTCCAATTGGAAGATTGGCGGTTCGATTCCCGGCTCCTCCAGTCTACATGTCGATGTGTCCTTGGGCAAGACACTTAACCCCTAGTTGCTCCCGTTGCTGTGCCAACGGTGTATGAATGCGAGTGAATGGTTAGATTCCTCCTGATGTGCAGGTTGGCACCCTGCGTGGTAGCTGCCTGCCATCAGTGTATGAATGTGTGTGAATGAGTTGTAGTGTAAAGCGCTTTGAGTGGTTGAAAAGACTAGAAAGGCGCTATATAAGTTTTAACTTAGAACAAACGTTTGAGAGAAAACATTCTGGTAACCTTCTTAAAACGTTCTATTAACCTTCTCAAAACGTTCTGGGAACATCATAATAACCTTCTGGTAACGTCAGGAAAACTTGCAGGTTTAACTTAGAACGAACGTTTGAGAGAAAACATTCTGGTAACCTTCTTAAAACGTTCTATTAACCTTCTCAAAACGTTCTGGGAACATCAAAATAACCTTCTGGTTACGTCAGAAAAACTTGCCGTTTATACCAGTATACTACGTTGTGTTGCAACGTTAAACAAACGTTCCTACAACTAAAAAAAACGTTCTCATAACGTTTTGAGAACCGAAATTTGTTTGCTGGGTAACGACCTGCTCTGTCCTCCAGCAGACTGCAATCACTGAATTGTCACTGACTGAACTGTCTCGAGAACAACTCATAAGATTATAAAGATGACATGTTTATGAGGAACATACAGGATGAGTCCATCAAAATTAAGTCTTACAGCTCTTCAATTTTCATCTCTCTTTATGCCTCAAACTTCTTGGGAAAAACTTCTTGCATTTGCTAATTTTTGCACTGAATAGAAAGTGCAGCTGAGGCTGATTAGAATGTAATTTACTTCGGTACGAATCCAGTCATTAACCAAGGAATGGGAAAAGTGTTTGGATCAACAAAGTCATTTGAATTTCTGCTCTATAGGGATTTTGAATTAAATTTCACAGCAATCTATCCAATAGTTGATATTTCAGTCTGGACCAAAGTGGTGGACAGACCAACTGACATTGTCATCCATAGAGCCTTGCCACTCACAGGACTTAAGATGGACCACATTTTAATTTTAAAATTAAATATTAATGTGTATACTATATGTCAGCATTTCCATAATTGCTCATAGTACCTGTGTTGCGCTTTCTCATTATCCATCTTTTCCCCCCTATGCATATGCACATACAGTATATGCTTAGAAATGAAGCAAAAAGATTATAACACAGAAATTGTGAAACGAGGATAAAACATGAAGAAAAAGGAACGTCTTTCGCCATGGAGGCTTTTACACATTGCAGAGAACAAACAGCAGTGGCAATGTAACTCCCAGAAAAGCTGTCGTAGTCACTCAACACTAATAACCTGGAAATGAAACTGGACACCACATTAACCCGGCACTGCAGTGGAACATTCACTTGCTCTCTGTCAAATTACCACATTAGTCCTAATGGTCATGGAGCATTCTGCTCGAATTCAGCACTCAACCTGGACCCAATATCTCCAACACCTGTGTGGTGTGCTGTGATGGCATCCAACACATCAGCTCGGCAATCAGTGTTGCCTTTTACTGAACCTAAAATGTTACTTTAAAACTCTTCAAAAATTGTGTCTCAGTTAAAGATGTGTTTTTTTTATTGGTTGTTTTATTGTTTGTTTTTTACTTTACATTTCAGTATGGTTCCTCCAAGACTAAAAACAAGTTATCTATAAAATCATGAAACATTAAGGATCCTTTATGTTAAAACATTTTGAAAATTTAATAAAATGTGAAAGTGTAGGATAACATTTTGCAGCACATCCTAATTAAACCATGAATTGTTTATTGCATCACTTGAGGGATTTGGTGAACTTTTATTTGGTTTTCAAAGAAGTATCTTCTGAGCTGTGGTCATCAACAGGGTACAGCTTTTAGGTGCGTGATTAAAAAAAAAAAAAAAAAAAAAAAAGCAGTATAGGTAGCCTATTGATAATTGGGAACCCAACCCCAATCAGGTGGACCACAGCAGATCGATTCATAATTTGAGTGTCCAAAGTTGAGGAAGCATGTGTGAAGCTGAAGACAAACAGAGAAGTAGAGACTGTTTTAAGTGACAAAAGTAAGTTGATTTTTCTATGTACATCCATGATTACAATGAAAATAGCAGCTACTGCAGCATGATGCAGGTCAGAGCATATGTATCCCAAATTACAAGTCCTGAATTTCCTCTAAAGTGACCAAATCCCGCAATGAATTTATGGGATACACAACAATTATCTGTGTACAGCTTAATAGTATAGCCCACTGCAAGCCCAAAACAGAACAAAAAACAAAGAAAGAAGATTTGCCGACAGGAATAAATCATGGTTTGCATTAAGATAACTGCTTGGTTAAAGATAGTGATCATGGTTAAAGAAAACAAGAGTCATAATTCCTACAGTCATTTTATGACATCTGCTGAAATGACAGATACTGCTGGAGGACAGTTTCTTTAAAAAACAAACTATTTTACAACCCATCAAATGCTAATTAAAAAGTCACTCAAATGTAACTTCATGATGCAGACATGCAACATTTAATCTTAACGTAAACTGGAATTCTTAACAACAAATGGCAGCTCCAGGCTTATGACTTTTTTTATTGCATTAAGCCATTATTGAAAAGGCACAGTAGACATATGACAGGAAATGAGAGGAGAGAAAAATGGGGATATAGGCCATCTTGGTACCACAGGTCTAATTTTTCTCTGCTGTGGTATAACCGGAGCAAAAATAGAATAACTGTGTGTTAGACTGAGGCTGTGTCTGAGGTCTATTTCTGAGACTCAAAACATGCTTTGGCTACAACATCAGTGATCATTATAACAATATCTAGGAGTGCTTAAGTCAGTCCTCATTTAGAGCCAAGAACAGGCTGTTTGCTCTATAATCAACCACATTACACTCTCAATGAGGAGGCTTTTATACTCTAATCAGCAAACATGACCATCTGCATTTTGTCACCATGTTGCATTGTATCACCTGCCTCTACTTTACTAATCACCTCCATCACAAGGCTGCATGCTGAAGCAAACTCATTCCACTCAGGGCATTTTTCAGCTCTATTAATATTCAGGATGCAACATAAACACGCTGATGGGACATCAGAGGCACCACACAGTGAGACCGGGTGTGTTTCAATCAGCCTGGCAATCACTTGCTGACAAGCTTTGTGATGTGTTGTAAGTGACAGACTATGATGGAAATTCAGCTGTAATGAAGCGGAAAGATGTGGAGGAATTTTACCTGACTGACTGATTGTTAATTAACTTTAATGAAGTATGTTAATGGTCTTTTCATGTGATGGCTAATGCTTGCAAAACAGCAGCTCAAAAGTTTTGGTCATTCAGGGTGAGTGTGTGGGGTGATGGGAGGATTTTAATGTGAGTTAATCATAATGTAGTCATAACAATGGCTTTAAAAGTTCAGTCAACAAATAAGTAAACCTAAAAGCTAAAAAAAAAAAAAAAAAAAAAAATATAAGTTGATTTTGGCTTATCAGAGATACATGGGTTCAATTAATTACTGTTTTCATTAACTACTTTTTGATGAAATGATGAATCATCACATCTATAAAGTTTCAGAAAAATGAAACATTCCCCTCAAAAGTTCCCAGAGACCAAAGAGGCGCCTACAAATCACTTGTCTTGTCTGACCAGCAGTCCAAAACCCAAACATATTCAATTTACAAAACAAAACAAAAAATTCCATTTAAAAAAATATAATTTCTAAACTAGAGAAATACTAATAAATAATGAAAAAAATCATTTGTACCAAACTTTTCTTTTATAGTGAATCTTAAACTGCTACATTATTAAAAACATACTACACAAAAAGAAAGTAATAAGAGTTAAGATGAAAAGCTTAACTGAATACAGATGTTCTTAGGTCTGTGCTGCCCTCAGATGGTTAAGAAAGCTCTTCCATAAGCGTTATACAGCAGAGCAGAAGACGTGATCCTCCATGATCTGCTGGCAGATCTGAGGATGCAAATTTGTGGTGTGATCAGTTCCTGTAGGTATGGAGGAGCATTTCTATTGATGGATTTGTATGTCAGTATCAGGACTTTTTAATCAATCCTGAAAAAAACAGGGAGCCAGTACAATGAAAACTGAATTGGTGTCATGTGTTAATGTTTTCGCCCTGTCATCAGGATCCTGGCAATGCTGTTCTGAATGTACTGGAGCTTCTGGATGCTCTTGCCAGGGATCCTTGTGAAGAGAGCATTGCAGTAGTCCAGTGTTGAGGAAATAAAGGCATGGACAAGCTCCTTTGGAGAGTGTAGAGATGGTTGAAAGTGATTTTGCATTGATGTCTTATATGGTGATCAAGAGTCAGGTAAGGGTCATATCAACACCAAGATTAGTGACTGAAGACGAAAGGGGGATGTACTTGTTGTGCTCATCTAGTCCTTTATCTCCTTAGGACAGGTACTGAGGTGTGGCATGGCTGCCGAAGAGCTTGGGGCAATGTTGATGTACAGCTGGGTCATCAGCATTACAGTTAAAAAAACATGTCTGCTGATTCACATCCAAAGGGGGGGATTCAGAGTAAACATGATGGGCCCGTGAACTGATCCCTGTGGATTTTAGAGCAAAAATGATATCCAGTAAGATAAAGTTTATCTCCTCTAATTTGACAATAAGCAACAGAATGATTTACTGACACACCACAGTGTAGAGACACAAAAATCATCAGCCAGACTGAGACTATATCCTCAAAGGGTCTCTGTGCGTTTTTTTTTTTTTTGTCCACACTCCAGTACGATTGCTGTTTTCAGATTTGTCCAAATGAAATGCACCAAGGGGGGAAAACGAACCAGAGACCAAGGAACTGGACAAAACAGTGCAGGTCTGAAAACAGTTACAGAGTTAAGAGTTACAGCCAACAATTTTAGTTGCCTAAGCTTAAACCATCAGAAAATGATTGTTAGTCTTACAATTTTGCTGTTAATGTATGAGAACTTGTCAGCCAGAACAAGTTCCATTTTGCACAATATGTACAATATCCTGTTTTTACCCTTACAGACAATCAGAGGAGCTTCTGCACAAACTCAATCATAGCTGCAGTCTGTGTTAGGAAACGATCTCCAACAAAGTCTGAATTTCTCATCTTTTACCTCCTGAGGTGTTTTATTCCTGCCTCACTTTCTCTCTGGTGATGAAATGCAATATTTGGCTTTTATAAATGACTGACTGAGCTTCTTATTGTAACTGGCTTTCACACTTTTCTCACTAAACCTCCAGAAACTTAATCTAGTTTTCCATTCCGCAGACATAGCAGGGCTGTACACACACACACACACAGAGGCCTCCTTTTTGACTTTTTTATTTTTCCAGGCGCTCCGCTGAGCACAAAAAGCACAAGCCTGTCATAAGTGTCTTCTGTTGTGTATTTTAGGACCAAAATTGGTATAATTTAGGACATTCATTCTCCAGCCAGAGAATAGGTGCAGAACGTGGGGGGAAATTGCTTTAATTTGCTGGCTGAAAAGGGAACATAAACCCTTGCTATCCATGTCACTATGTTGTTGTTAATGGAATGTGGACTGCATTTATATAGCACCTTTCTAATCTAGTCTAACATTAGGACCAATGTTCATCCATTCACACACGCACTCATTTTCAATGCTGTTAGCACCACAAATCAATTCCATTTGTCCTTGACTGTATGCAGAAATCTTAGAGTAAACCTCTTTAAAGGATGCTTGGTGCTGTCATACACTCACATGACTTCTACTCGTGGGCATCAAATTGGTATGGCCAGGTATGGCGTTGATAGTAAAATATGCATTTGTCTCCTTGTGAGTTTAAACAAGAATCATTGCAGGAGTTTCAATGCAACCTAGAATTTGTTTTCAATTTGTTGAAATATTGTACTTCCAATTACTTGTTTACCCTCAAGTGCATGAAAAGTTTCAAATTAACAGGTGAGGGTTAGGGGGAGGGTTAGTTAGGGAAATTGCTATTCTCTGTATCCTATGGAAATGTCAGAGGCACAAAATAAGAGGAGGGAGTCACGTTGTCGGGTCACTGACTTGATTGTTCAATCAATTCCAGTTTCTAAATACCCAACCCCCGTCCCCCCTCACATACACTTCCCTCCTTCCCAAAGCTTACTGACAGTCACAAACCCTAAGCCATTATTCCTTCTCTTTCACATAAATGTCAGCCAGGCAAAATAAGATTTCTCAGACCGGAGGATGAACTCATATTCAACCTTCTTGTTTATTTGAATATCAACAAGACAGTGAGAGCCTAGGAGAAGAGAAGGGAGGTCTGAGGTTTAAAACTGATGAAAATGAAAAAAGAAAATGATTCCTAGACACATTTGCCGGTAACTTCAGAATTACTTTTGAGTGACTTTCATTGTATTTTTTGTGAAACTACAGGATTCAAGAGAGATATTTTATGGCTGATTACTAACCTGACTGGCATGATAGACACTAGATATAACGGCCACTTCTTAAAGCAGGGTTACACCATATCTGGTCATTGATTTGATGGTTCCCTGAGTGATTAAAAGTTGTAAAAACGCCAAGAAAGGTTTCTGCCAAGAATATTTTGTCTAGTTTCTGTTGTAATATCTGTAAGTCTCAATGGAAGTGATTTTCTAATCTGACAGGTGACTGAGATGATCCTCCTTGCTTCTGGGAAAGCTTTCCTCAAGCTTTTGGAAGCTACCTGCTGGGATTTGCTCCCATTCAGCCATAAGAGCATTAGTAATGTCAGTGTTCCAGCTCATTCCAAACATGTTGGATGGTTTTGAGGTCAGGGCTCTGTGCAGGCCAGTCAAGTTCTGTCACACCAAACTGGGAAAACCATTTATTTCTTTACTTGGTGTTTTACCAAGCTATTTCCACAAAGGTGGAGATGCAAAGGTCTAAAATACAATTTTATGTTGCAGCATTAATATTTCTGTTCATTGGAACTAAAGGACCCAAACAAGACATAACAACCCCAGACCAAAAGTGGACCAGTTTCAGGCAGTAATAGTCTCAACTGCAAATATGCTGCAAAATGATCTCTCATGGATGATTCTGTGTCATAAAACATGAAGTGGTTGAAATTACTGTGATTAGACACTGTGTCCATGTCTGTTGTTGAGAATTGTCAACCATCTTGTTGAGTCACACTTGTCCTTGCTGAGGTTGATGGGTTGAAATTAATATATTTTAGCCAGGTTTTCTTGGTCATATTGATATGGAAATCAAAGTATGAATAGCATTATCCACAAATGGGGAATATTAAACATTTGCACAAGTTAGTATGCTGTGGCATGTGAACACTGGTTTCCTTCTGTTTTTAAATCTTATGACCAGTTTTTAGTATTTAGTATTGATCCAAACACACTCCTACACATCCGGGGCCCCCTGCATCTTTTTACACTTGTACTACTTTTTCTCCTCTGGTGCATTTAGTGAAGCGTAATCTCCAGACAGCTGTTTAAATCACAAGAAATCTCCTGCGGTTTATATGTTCTGAACTTGTTAACCGTGTCTATATTGACTGATCAAGTCTCCCTGTAGCATACCCTCCGAAAGATAGTAAGAGACTCGACTGATGGTTTTAACATTTATTGCGGTTCCACAAACCAGCTCCATAAACCAACGTGAGAACTGACAAAGCAAAGAAAACAAAGCAGTCACATTTCAGTTTACACTTTTGTCCATAATAAATGGTTAATGATCACAGTGCTTTCTCAAACAACTCAGCATTGTACCAAGCAATACACCGCCAATACACTTAACAGGCGGGAAAAGAGTTAGCATGTTTCCGACACAAAACATCTAACAATCACATAATCACTGTAAGCACAACACACACCAACCTTGTGCCTCCTCGGGGGTTGCCAAATACACTCAGCCTTAGATGTTTATATCATTAAGTTGCCGTTTCTGCTTTGTTACCTTATTTTCCTTTGTTTACCTTAAACTTTAATGTTTTACCTTTAGCTCAATCATTCCGTAGTCAAATGGCTTTTTTTGTTCGGCAATACCACACAGGAAGGAAGTAGGAAGTAATGGTCTTCAAAATAAAATGTCCCTATTTAAAAACAGAACCATTGTCTCCAAAACGGGCAAAATATACATATAAAAGCAGATGAAATTACATTTTATTAGAAGCAACATAAACCATTAAATTTATAACTAGAGAAATCATGTCAAAAATGCATCTAAAGCAGATATTTGTTTTTCCAGATTAACCCGTAAACAATGCAAGCTGCCCTCTGGTGGACAAAACGAGAAACAGCAAGCACAAAACAAAATGGGTTTGCTACACTCCCAGTGTGGCTAAAAGCTTTCCTCCGCCCGCTGCGGTGGGTGGAGAAATCAATGAATCAATAAACAAAAACACTGTTTGATTTCTACCCCTGGAGCCTACATGAAAACTATTTTGGTTCAGCGAATTTCTGCTGGCAGTCCGTCTGGTGAGGACCGGCCAGCCACTATAATAAAGTCCCTGAAGGATGGTTATGTGGATAGAGATGGCCAGATGCAGGTCAGAGTTGGTGTGGATTGAACAGACAGTACGCTTCAATAGTGCTTAGCATGTCTCATTGTTTATTTTGATTCCCAACAAGTACAAATCAGTAAGGCAGTGGAGTCAACCAGCAGTGGTGGAAACCATCTTATTTGTTGTTACATTATAAATGAAATGTATGTTGTGCCTTTTAATAAGATGTTTTCTGTACATCCATTTAGATATCAACCATCCACACAAAATTAATTAAACTTAGAGCAGGTCTAGACCGGAGTCTTTATGTGTAAAGTGCCTTGAGATGACTTTTGTTGTGATCTGGTGCTATATAAATAAAGACAATTGATTGACTGATGTCACTGGGGAAATGTGGTATTGTGAAACACACTGAAAATGACCTTGATGACCTCATTATCAGGTTAGTAAAAGTAATCAGGTTGTAGTGTGCATATAAAAATACTGATGGAGGATAATTTTTATTGAACCCACAGTGACCACCTTCATGTCTGCCTCTCCAATAAAAATGTTAGTACAGGTCAAGGGTCATGTTGGACAAAATTAACATTTGTTCAGTGTGTAGTTCAGTGATTTTATAGCATCTGGAATTAACTTCAACTGTAGACAAATAACTAGTGACAGCAAGGTCAAAAGTCAAAGCTATTAAAATTTTAGTCTAGTCTCCTTAAATGGCACCTTCAGTTTGAGATTTTGGTGTTGTTTTACATCAGACTAATTGCATTTTTATTGTATTTTAGATCATTATGCAGTAAGTCAAGAAAAACAGTAACAGTTGTTTTAGTTACACCATGAAAAGTACACCAAAAATCAAAATTTCAGCGTCACGACTGTCATCGACTGGCATTATCAAGACACAGAACAAATTATTTGAATCACTGATATAGCCCACCGCAGCTATCACCTAACATTATCAATTTGCATATGTGTATGCACCATCTGTCTGCAGTGTTGCCCTTTCAAAATGCCATGAAAGGTCAGAAAGCAGAAAGTCAAAATGCTCCATGCTTGGCGAGAGTGGCTGACTTTCTTTCCTTTGCATCATTGTGTTTAGCAGAAAACTGTAAACATAAAACAGAAATTGATCTGGAATGAATCATTAAGTCACTTGGTGTTTCTTGTCACTGGTTTGATTTAAGAGCCCCGACCCATGCTGCTCCTGCCTCAACATTTTAATGTAGAGCGAGCTGCAAAGGGGTCGGCAGCACTCAGGAAGGTTACACACAAATATTGATGCCTGATTTTTTTGGTTGTTTGTTTATTTGTTTTGTGTTTTTCTTTCCATATATAAATCAATACAAAGCCAGTGTTTCTTTCTGAGTGATTAAGTTGGCAGTGAGAGCATGATTGCTTCCTAATGAAGCACCACAACTCAAGCTGAAAGTCCGGCTGCTGAGAAAACACAGTGGAGCATTTTGATGCCAAAATTAATAAATAGTTGGAAAGTAACTAAAATTGACTCCTATGCTGTATTTTTTAATGAATTAAATATATTTGGATAGATTCCTCACATTTGGAGCATATACAAATCTGTATATTTGTAAATATAATCTGAAAGTAACAGCATGGAAATTGAAAGAGCTACTTTTCTATTCACTCGGTCCAGACTATTGACAGTAAAGGTGGGTGTAGTGTAGGCTCCAGTTTGAAGCCCAGAGTTTCTGCTTAAAGTCGGCGCCATCTTTTCTGTTTGTAGCAAAGACTTTCCAAATAAGAAGGGTGTAGCCTTTCACACTCTTGAAACACTCCTCTCTACCCTGGAGCAAAGCTAATGGTAGCTTATTGGGAACACCAAGTGGAGCGTGAAAATCACAAATAGGCTTTTGCAGCGTCTCTCAACCTGAGCTGAGGTATTTATGAAAAGATTTCAGAGACAATACCTGCCCTGTTAGCACCATTTAGCTAACAGGGCAGGTATTGAAATAAAGTAGGAGCCAGGCCACTGTCCATTTTTATATTTAAAGGATATGGATGGTGTTTTTTTTCATTTTTCTTATACCATATGCAGAGTCAAACCAATACATTTATAAGTATTGTGTGTGTGTGTATCCAAAGTATCTTATTCCTCTGTGCTGTAGACCTCTGTTGTTGTGCAAAAACTTCACACATCATTGATCCAAACTGTTACACTTGATGACGTGTTATTTCATTATGAAGTGTTGGATCACATTATTTTGTTTAGAAACAGATCCAAAGACTAATAGTGATCATGTTTTCAGTCTCCAGAGGGTATAGTAGTTATATGTAAGGCAGATTCCTGTGCATGTGCCTGAATGCATTTCCATTTACAATGTTTCACTAGCTTGTTGTGCTATATATCTCAACCTCTTGACTTTAAAATATGTAATAAAATACAAAGTTAAGAGGTTGTGATATTACACATCTAAGCACATTTTTGGATGGCATCAACGTAGGTCTAGTCAAGTATATCAATTCATTGTTGGTTTGGCTCTGAGCATGAGTTTTGTTTGCAATAAGAACAATATAGAAAATCACCAGTCATATCCTTCAATAAATATTTACAAATTGCAACCACAAACCCAACATAACATTGCACTTCAATAAAAAAGTTTCTGAATGAGTGCATCCAACGACTTCTGTAAGTTTCTGAAAACAACAATTCACAATTTAGCCCAGCAATAAGCGATAGGCCAGGTGTGACGAGGTGAGAGAGTAGTTTTCACTTTTTACACAATCATTTCTGTCACTTTCACTTACGCTTTGTGCATAAAAAAGCACAGGTATGAACAGCTTTAAAGAAACCTTGCATCTGCCCCCTCTCTAAAACAGCAGGATTGTGTTTAACCTTTGAGTGTAGCTGTTTGTAACAGCTCTAAACACTTTTGCCTTCCAGCAAATCCAGACAACACTTTGTACAAATCAGTTTGTTATGACTATACACCAGCCTTTAGTTGAGGTTCCTGTTCTACATCAAAGCTGACACAGTATGTCCCTTCAAACTTGAAGCAATGGCTGTCAGGGCTTCTCGTTATTGAAATTGACTTTAGGTAGCGATGAGAATATCTAGGGAGAGGACCAAAAGTACAGTTACAATGTTGTTCTGCATGAGCTCCAGATAAGCAAGCAGAAACTGGAGCAAAACCCACAAAGGCCTCTGTTTTCATTTCATTTTTATTAAGAAGGATCTGGAATAACCCCTACATCTCAGGCTTAGGAACAGAGTACTGATTTCATTATGTAAGTCTACCTGTCAGAAAGATAGTCTATTGAATTGTATTGAAGTGAGATTTTACATTGTCCCTGAAGATGTGTTTGGATTAATAGCACATTGATTTGAAGTGCACTCTGGTGAACACTTGATTGGCATTGTCAAAATTTTCAAAAAAGAAAAAAAAAACCTTCTTTAGGGTGTATGAAATATTTGACTTGTTTAAGCAGGGCTCCCAACTCTCAAGCATTGAGCTTGAGACGCATTTGCAATTGACACAGATTTCACACCACACATGCCTTTTCTCACGCTAACTTTTCGTCTTTGCTTCCTCTGTAAAATGTATGATTTTCAAGTGTAGGAACTGTAAGGTTTTTCAGACAGAGTGAGGGGCAGAGTGTAACAAGGTTCAGGCAGCACTTTTAACAGATTGTCCATGAACACACTGATCATCACCTGTTTGAACCGAAAACGCGCAGCAACAAAACATCATGATGTGCATCCGAGTGGAGTAGCCACAAGGTCAGAAATCTGAGTATGTCAAAAACTTGAACATATTTTCTTTTCTAAATGTATTAATGATGCGTTGAGTTGACAGGGTGGGCAGGTTTAAGAGACTCTCCACCATTGCTAAAGTGGTGTCAGTCCTGCTACACTCATATGCTGATGCAAAATTATTTTTTATTTATTTTTATTTTTTTGGTGGGATTGAACAAAAAAACAAACTAGAAACAGCCTGGGCCTGGAGGGAACACTGACATCTCTAATGACAATGAAGATGGCAGACTTCGAGCCATACTTCAAGTGGGAGCCACCCCAATCAATAATGAAGGCTGCAAAATCAGCCACCAGCACTTACAACAGAGCACATGAGAAGGAGTGAATTGTATTAAACTGTTTCTGTGTGTACTTGTGCTGCAGCTGTATTTCACCTAGTTTTATTATTCAAAGTTGCACTGTTTTTGGTGTAAAATACAAATATTTTCAGCCCTTAGCTTCCTGAAGGAAAAATCTTTTGAAAGATTGGTTCTAGATAGGCTTAAATAAGAAGTCTGTACACTTGAGAGTGATGAGGTTGTGGGTATCAAAGTAATGATGCTATCTGATTGTGCTAGATCCTCTCTGTGTTTGTTCTTGTTCATATTTCATTTTCATTTTTTATCATTATTTTCTCTTGTTCTGTAGCTGTATTAAGATGATAATTTATTCAGATATTTATTCTATTTGGATAGACCTGGGGGACTAAGGTGGGGAGTTTTGGATGATGGGAGCAACTTGGTGAGGAGCATAGGATCTTTTTTATCCTATGTTTTGAATCTGGAGTGCATGCATCAAAAATGCTACCCAATAAACACACATTAGCAAAAACAGTCTTGTGAAAAAGATATTGGTTCATAAGGCCCTGGCATTGGCATGTCAAGTAGGTTAATGTATCACAAATAATACAAGTATTGAATTGAAATGATTAAGTGGAGTGTGCCACGACTTCTACAATGTTGTAAATAAATATCAAATAAAAACACTTCACCAAGGCCTCTCACTCCTGGAGTCAGCATTATGAACTCTACAAGAGCTTAGTTTTTTTCTTTTCTTTCCCTTGAACTATCTTTCAGAAAGCAACCATAATCTATTTTTGACTCTGCACATTTGTAACTTATTCCTGCTGCACTACAGTTTAGATGCAACTATTTGATATTCGTCTGTATCACTCTTTCACTTCAACAGTTTTCTATTTCTTTACTATCCCTACTGTATATCTCTACTCATGGCCAGATCTACCATACGGGCAATCTGGGCAAGTGAGCAGAAAGGGGCCCTCAATGATAGGAGAAAATGTGTGCGCTTTGGTGTTAGCTTGTTGTGTTTTTTGTTTTTCAGGCTTCACAGAAATACAACACAAGACTTGACCCATTCTCTTAATGTTAATAATTATGTTCACTGTCGTAAACTTAGTACTTCCAAAACAAAATATGGAGTTACAAGGTTCCCACCCAACAGCAGTTATTCAATCAGAATAAAAGTTGTTTAGGGAACATGAGCTTCAGTGCCCAGGGGGCTCTAGGGGGTACTAATACAGCCTTGTCTCTATTCCAGAAGATGTTCTCCTTTCTAAAGGGATTCCTTGAGAACTTTTCCTACCAAGAGCTCTTTGAAGATGATTAGGGCCACATGTGAAAAATGTATTTCAGTTCTGAGTCAAAATTCTGACTCAGTTCTTTCACGCTGCATCCAAAATCGCATACTACGCACTACATACTCAATATATGTACTAACATACCTTTGTTTGAATAAACAGCAGTATGTATCTTTTCAGAGGCACTGAGCTGTAATTGTCACATCACTTCCTGAGAGCCTCCCTGCCGGTTGGAGATACTTAACCATGGTAACCCAGGCCAACCATAAAGTCAGAACTAATTTTAAAACATGTTACACCTAGCAAAGTGAAACCTTACTTGAATTGAAGAGTTATTGACATTATGCAAGAGCTGCCTTGCTCGCTGTCCACCATTGTCTGCAATGTTATGTTGTCCTCGTCACCACTGCTTTGCATTGTGGGATATTTATGCCAGCGTAATGTCCAATGGGACATTACTGCAACATTTTTGCTGGAAAAAGTATGCATTTCACATACAATTGAGTTCATACTAAAACATCTCACATACTGTTTCAGCATACTAAATACTTTCATTCTGACGTATCACTCAGAACTCAAATTTTGCCACATTTCGCTCTAATCCTTTTTCTGTAGATTTGCCTCCCCTTGTCCCCTCAAGTGTTTTTTTTAGTACTTTAATTGTCTTTGTGACTGATGGCACTAAAACACACTTTTAATAAACGTTAATCCCATAATCATTCCATCTGACAACACACAAGCTAGGATAGCTTTTATCCAGGAGTGATTTATTCATTCCTGAAGTAATATTGCTCTTCAGTGTGGCCCATTTCCTTGAGTCTCATGGGATGTCACATAACACTCAACTTGTCACACCAGCTCTGAGAGAGAGAGAGAAGAAAGAGTGAGAGGTGCAGGGACAACTTTGAATACATTGAGAGACCACTTTCCATGTTATTGCCTCTTATCAGCATTTCCCCGATGATATAAACCCCTAAATTGCAATGTGAAAAACCGGTTAATGTTTCAGCGCTCCATCATATGCCACTTTTAAAGGCAGTCAGCACACAATCTGCATTCCCCACCACTCATGAGCCTTGCATGGGTGAGTAGAGACCAGGCAATTACGTTCCCACAGTTACCTGTCAAAGATATCCATTAAAGAGTCTTTATTGGGCTCAGGAACATTTCCAACAAAAATGATAATCCAATTGTCTTTACTCTTTTACAGTGTCCTCTCTTCCCACCTTTTCATCCCTTCTGTATTACATCCACGTCCACTCTCAGCTATTAGGCAAGCATGATGAGGCAGAGAGTTTGCACATGAGAGCAAATATACCATTAGACAAATGACAACAAACACAGGGCATCATTAGTAAACCTACATAATACAGATGGCTTCACACATAGGTGGGCCTTTTAAAGCTCTCTCTTGCTGTCTGGATTTGCTGACTGGCTGCTTTTCCAAATTAGCTCACAATTCATAATGTGACCTGGCTTGTAGTCTGTGTTCCTGTTCAAGGTATTTGATGAGGTGAAAGCCAGGTCTCTATGCAGGCCAGTCAAGTTCTTCCACAACAAACTAGGAAAAGCATTTCTTTTGAAGCTGATTTTGTGCATGGGGGCATTGTCACATTGAACCAGGAAATGAACCTCTGCAAAAAATGTTACCATACATTTGGAAGAACACTGTCCCCTAAATTATCACTGTATGCTGTAAGATTATGATGTGAGACCTCGTAAAACCTATACGACACCTTTCCTGCTCTATAAATTTCCAAAGTACAAGCATCACAATATATCTTAAGGTGTTCTTGTTATTTGTTGCAGGGCAAGTGTATTGAATTACACTATAATGTCAACTTTCTGTCCATATTTTTTATTCCCAAACTTCCCCCAAAAAATGAAACACTTCCAGATGGCTGTGAAAGCAAAATCTGCACATTCATTCTGCACAGTGAAGCTCAAACATTACAGTGAGGTAAATATACGAGAGGAGGGTGACTTTAAGTTTATGCATATTAAACATGATTATATCATTTCTGTCAAATATTTTACAGAAAACCTTTCCTATTAAATGAGAGTACTGTGTTTGAAAGATGCATTTAACAGAGAGAAGGGCTAATGAAGACATTATAGACATGCATAATGAGAAATGTAAGTCTTTTTGAAGTGAGTAAGTACGGTACTTGTACTTTACTTTAGTATTTCCATCTGATACTACTTTATACTTCCACTACATTTCAGAGGGAAATATTGTACTTTCTATTCCACTACATAATGTGACAGCTTTAGTTTGTTTTCAGATGAAAATTTGACACAATGGATATCAAGCTTTTAAATACAACACATTGTTAAAGACTTCTACAACTTGTTAACAGTTCCACCTAATACTAAATTCCTGGGGCTACCCCTTTAAATTACAATTACAATTGATGTGAGAACTAAAATTGGTGTAATACAATGTGCTTAAAACGTGCACTGTGTGAAGGAATTTTAATGTCAGTCTTCTATCTTCATTTGTGAACCTCTGTCTCCCCCGTGCGGTTAAAGGTAAAATCACACCGTGACGATGTCAGCATGTGCCCTGCAAGTCAGAAACCCTGCAGTAATACAAACCACTGTGCACAGTTATTGTTATGAGGGAGTCTTTAAAACAAATAAACGAATAACTTAAACGCACATGTTTGCAATGACTCTGTTGTGCCCAACAAAGAGCCACGCTCATAGTGCAGTGTCAGACTTTGTCAGGCTAAATTTGGATTTCTCGTTTATCCATTTATCAGGTGATTGAGCTGTTTCATTAAAACATATTAATTATGAACGCTGATACAAATCGACAGTACTATGGAGTCTGTGCTGTGTAGTAAAAAACACTTTAATCTGGCCATCTTATAATTTATTTTTATGTATTTATTTTTAAAACTATTAATAACAAGTTTACACCTTACACCTTGTGTTTACTGCAAATTGCTGAGAGTAAGATAGCGCTTCAGTTGCCTTCTTCCAAGTGTGTATGCATGTGTTATGTGTGTATGCGTGTGTTATGTGTGAGAAAATGTGTGTGTGTGTGTGTGTGTTTGTGTGTGTGTCATTTGGTTTTGCTTGCTTTTATTGTGTAAGGTACTTTGTGGTACATTTCATTGTATGAAAAGTGCTATAAATGAAGTCTGATTTATAAACACACCAGGGGGGTATGCAATACAAATAAATAAATGTCTGGTAGAGCTTGCAGTGGTTACACGTTTTAACAGATTGCTATTAACTCTTACAAGTTTGACTTTTTGTTTTCATTAAATAGAACTGAGAGCAGAGATCCCTGTTATATTCACTAAGCTCAAATAATACATTTTTCCAAAGTAATTTAAAGTGAGAGTAAATATCGGCAACAAGCCTACCACAATTGTTTTGTGACCAGAATAAATGTGCCAGCGTTTTGTCTGAGCTCCATACAAACAGTATACAGCTTGCACCAATGGCTTTCTTAAGTTTCTGCAAATAATGATTAACTGGATGAAACCCGCGAAGCACTTTAAAGGTTAGTCAAGAAAACTCATGCGACAATAGCCAAACTATTTCCCAACAAATATCTTATAGGAAATGTGAACCCATGTGCAAAAAGTGTACCAACGGTGTTGACGGGTTGCGTTACTGTTTCTTTCCTAAGTCGGTCATGAAAATACAAGTTCTCGGTTGCAGCTGTCAGGGTAAGTGCCATTTCCCTTAAAAAAAAAAAAAAAAAAAACTTTAAAAGACGCCACCTTTAACTCGAAAACATGACGCCGGGTGATCCAGGAAGGAAACCACCAGGTTATTGACGTGTCTCAACAGCCAATAGATTCACTATGTATGCACGCTAAGCCCGCCTCCGTGTAAAATCGGCCAATCACCGTCTGGAACGGGAACTTCCGCCCAACAGCCGGAGCATGTCCATTGTACAAGCTGTTCCGAAAGTGTGCCGCGATTGTTGCGCTGCAGTCTGTTAAAGTGCGTGATTTCGTGAAAGTTCATCCGTTTTGTTTTTTGCTGGCTATCTAATTTTACCTCCTAATCGTGTGAGACTGTTGTCATATGCGACTCTTACGGAGTAGTAGCTGCTAGGCTGTTAAAGGAGTGAGTATCACCGCAGGAATCCGCTCCTTTAGTGGCTGCATCAGCTTCTCTGCGTCCCTGTTAGCTCTCTTGAGCTAGCAAATGTTAGCTGCTGCTGCTGCTGCTGCTGTTGTTGTGGCGTGAATCTGATGGGGGTGTGCATGACTATGCCTGTAACTCAAAGTCATCACTGCTCGGAATAAGTAGCCAGAGTCAAAGATTAAACACCAGCAGGTAGTTAGCTCGCAAACTAGCGTCTTAACTTAGCCGAGCAAGCAAGCTAGCTACCCGGATTGTCTTTCACAAAAGGGCACCGCGTTGAACAACAAGACTTTGTTATCCAACATAACGCTGGCTTTTTTTTACTCCTTTTTTTATATATTTATATATATTCTGTTGCCTGGGCTTTATACACGAGGAAGCATCACAACAGTGCAGAATGAATGGGTTCAGCACAGAGGAGGACAGCCACGACGGACCTCCGGCGCCGCCGTTTTACGGGCAGAGCTGCTGCCTGATCGAGGACGGTGAGCGCTGCGGCCGCTCCGCTGGAAACGCCTCCTTCAGCAAGAGGATCCAGAAAAGCATATCACAGAAGAAGCTCAAGCTGGACATTGACAAGAGTGTAAGTGGACTCTTTTTTTAAACACAGTGATGTATGACGGATCAAAAGACAGTGATTGTGACTCCTCAGCTGTCAGCTAATGCTAAGTTAGTTAGCTTTAGATGACACGAACAAGCAAAAAGATTCATAACTTCCTCCCTCGTTGTTGTTGTTGTTAACATATTAAGGAAATAGTTGTCGTGTTTGTGATCATGTCTTATTCTTACATCCCGTTAAGTAGTTCGCTTTGTTGGCTGTTTGCAGGACGACGTGCAGGACAAGCAGGGCTCTTCCTACATGAACTTGCAGCTTTTCTCTCATTGCAACAGTTTCCTGCAAAAACACGCCTCCGCTACACTTCATAAAATGGCTGTTGCCAGGGAAGCGAGTTTACTGTGTTGCTCAACTCCTCACACTGTAGTCGGCCTCCTCACAAAGTGGTGGTGGAAGAAGTATTTAAATTATTTTATTCAAGTTAAAAGTACCAATGCAACAATGAAGTCCGATATGAAAAATGCTACTTAAATTAAAAGTACACACGTATTATGAGGGTTACAGTAAAAGTTGTGGTTTGAGCCCTCTGACTGATATATATTTTTATACAGTTAGCTAGTTTTGTTCAGTGGTTCCCAACCTAGGGCTTGGGACCCTCCAAAGTGTCATCAGATAAACCTGAAGGGTCGTGAGATGATTAATGGGGGAGGAAAGAAAAAAAAGTTCTGATACACAAACCTGTTTTCACTTTCTTTTTAAAACCTTTTCTCTAATGGTTGATTTTTGGTGAGATATTGGATCATTAAATACAGAACTTGAGTAAATACAGGCCTACTAAGTTATTTTCCACCACTTCTCTTCACAAAGTGGCAGAAACCACCAGCAGTTTAACAGAAATGCTGTTTTAGTTTCTATCGTTTTGTATTTTGTCGCACTTATTTTCCATTGCGTGTTGTATTTTTAAATGGCGTATGTATTTACAGCCTTCTTATAGTGTCAGTACACCCTGTCAAACCACAATGAGAGAAACTTGTTGAGTTAGAAAGTTATTAGAAACTTGTGCTGTGTCTCCGAGCTTGCAGCTGTTAGTGTTAGTTAGTTTGTGTTCATTTCATCTACTCTAGTGTTGTTTGGGAACATGCACCACTTGAGCACAATATACTATCAATTGTGGAAAAAAACAAAACAAATCCCTCACAGTTTCCTAGAGCCTAAAGTGACTTCTTCAAACATTCTTTTATCAATTTTACAAAATTGTTTCAGATAAACTTTGTGTTGATTAGCTATGATTTGTGCACTGATTGTCAGACCCACAACATACACTGAAAATAAAAGGAGCTTTAGGGTGGTGCCTGTATTTATTCTTTAGCGTTAGGGTAGTCTTTTATACAAATACACACATCCTAACAAGAAAACACACACATAACAATACAAAAAATTAACAACGGTATAAAAATACTTTGTTTAGTGAAATAAATGTGTCATAATCTAGTTGTGTTACCTTTTTTATTTATTTCAGCTATGCTCACACGGTGCATATCCCAGAAAAAAAACCGTCTCAATTCAATTTACCACAAACGCAACAGATCCGAGAGCAGGCTACTATTCCTGCCATGTGGAACTCTGCTGTGTCCCTTCACCTGACTAGCACCTTAAAGCTACAGGATGCGATGACAATGCACTCAGAGAGGGGGTCACCGCAGGGCTGCAGTAAGCCTCTCAGCACTCTGTCTTCATTGTGTCCAGGACCTTTTATCTGTTTGGTGAAAAGCACTGTGTGTGTGTGTGTGTGTGTGTGTAGTGACTTGAGAAGTGCTGCCTGAGGAGCGACCTGACTACTCTTTACTGTGTGCTGTGCTCTTCTGCTCTTTGTCCACAGTTTTTTTTCAGTGTTTTCCAGGTTTACAGTGACTCATGTGATAAGTCACATGTGGGGAACGTGGCCCAGACAAATGACATGCACACGAGTTCACCAGAGGACAGATTTCATGCTGCATTTAAGGCGTTCAGCTGTGGCAGCACATACAGTAAACAGCAAGCGTCGGATGCTCAGTTATTGACATTACAGACAGTTTGAAGTTGGGGTTGGGTGTTGAACTTCAGTGTTTTCTCTGATCCAAAACGATCTGTTTGTTGATGATGTCCTGTATGCAGTACTTTATTTGATCAGATACTTCCTGTTTTCAAGTCGTAGCGTTACCAGTTTCACAAGTTATTTTTGCAAGCCTCTTGTATTATTAGTGCTGTAAAGACAACATTAAACACTGCTGCATTTGAATTCGGTCTGAACACTGCTGCTGAGGTTTGGTTTGTTTGATTTTTATATGAAAAATGTCTGAAAAAAGGGCGTTTATATTCCTCCAAGTAGCAGTGTAGTGAGTATAGAAAAGAATCCTTGCAAGATGGCTGCCTGAGTCTGTATGTTTCCTTGCTGTATGTTGGCTGTTTTTGTGAGAAGGTGACATTCAATTTCCCCTCCAAGGGATTAATAAAGTACTTCTTATCTTATCTTAAACTAAACCTATTTTGCACACAGTAGACTATTCCTTTAATGTTCTTTAATATCCTTGCAGGTGCGACACCTCTACATCTGCGACTTCCACAAGAACTTCATCCAGAGCGTCCGCAATAAGAGGAAGAGGAAGACCAGTGACGATGGAGGAGAGTCTCCGGATCATGACGTGGAGGTTCCCGAGGTAACGGATTTAAACAGTCACACGTAACTTTTATTTCCAAAAAAAAAGATGTCCATATTGCTCACAGTGTTGAACATAGATATCAAGCAAGAAGTCCTTCCAGTTACTTTGCAGAGGAACAAAGAAACCACCAGCCAAAACGAATAAAACTACTGAATTATGACACAGCATTTTATTCAATTTAAAAGAAGAAAGTAAATTTGAGGAAAAATAACAAATTAGTCCATTCAGGCTGTTTTTTCACCTGGACTATGAGACATATGAAAATTGATTATATTCTCGTGGAGGAGAAATTTAGATTATCCTGTATTAAGTTCCCAATTTCTCCATAGAGATCACTTTCCATGAAGTTTAGTTTTCTTTAAAAGCTGAAAAAGAGACTAAAGCCGCTGTGGGAGTCTTTTAGTTGCATTATGTCCATAACGCTCGTTATTGAACTAACTGCATCTCTGCCTCTGTTTGCGTTTTCAGGTCGACCTTTTCCAGCTGCAAGTGAACACGTTGAGACGCTACAAGCGGCACTACAAGCTGCAGACCAGACCTGGCCTCAACAAGGCCCAGCTGGCAGAGGTAACACACTGATAACATGTTTGTGGAAGTGACATGTACTTTTAAGAGAATTAGAAAATGTATTCTTACAGTTATTTCTATACTTCTTAACTTCAAATCATTCCGTTAGAGAAACATATAAGCAGCACTCTGGGAGAAACTGAAAGTCACTTTATTCTCCTACTCTTTACTCCTCATAGTTGATGTTGAGTTATATTGAAGGCCATTGAGTCGGCCTCATTAAGTGTTCTTGGCCTCTTTCTTCTCAACCACCGACTCTATATCACTCATTTACTGTGATATATGTAGTGTTGCAGGTCCTATTCCACAGTAATTGGTCATGGAGAGATTGTTAGACTAATAGCCAAATAGACAGGTGGACTTCCATGCAGCTGGTTTGGCCCTCACAAATACCTCCTGTATGTAGCGCTCTCAGCCTGCCTGTGTTTGGGGTGGGGGGGCAGTGGGGGATCAGATGTAAACAGTGGGAGTGACTGAAACTGGGCTGTAAGTTGAATGTTTCCCCAGGCTTTTAGTCAGGTTCAAGCCCTCCTATTAATGAGCTTCCCACATCATTAATAAAGCACCAGTCAACAGCCCACAACCAGTCACAGCTGTCCCAGTGTTCAGCCCCGTTCAGGAGATCCAGTGGCTGCGTAGTAGAGCAGTGTGAGATGTGAGATGAGGTTTGTTCTGCAAATGATTGATTTACTGATCTAAACTGCCTTAAATTTGGCTTCATTTGATGGTTAAATGTCCTCCAAAGATTGAACTTTTTTCAGTTATCTTACGGACAGCAATATTGAGTTTTAATCATCTTTTTAGCTACTTTTTGAAAAAAATGGACAAAGTTAAGGAAAAAGTCCAACATAACACACTTGAAGGAGTCATTATAAGATAAATTCTTTGGTATAAATTTCTGTTAACTGGCAAACGACTTGAGATCATTTTGAGATACTTTCAGCACAGCCACTGTAGAAGTTAAGTGAAGAAGTGTAACCCTGTCTGCACAAATACAGCCAGCCATCCTACTTAATTTGCATTTATTTAATGGAAAGCGATATGTACCGTATATGTGCTAAAACATAATATAATCAGTAAAGCAGCACCACATACTTGGTACACAGATTACCAAGAAAGGGCTTGAAGCGTGTGGTCAGATACTTTGCAAAAAGGAGCCGTAATTGGTGTTAAGATTTGCCTATCAATAAGATGTACTGAAACAAAATGAAAATTACAAATGTGATAATAAATAAAAGTTTAAATTATTTATCAAGTAGAGACACTAATCATGTTTAGGGTGCAGACTCAAATGTGGATTGCTGCTGTCCAAATGCAGATTAAGTGAGTTCATATTGAGATGTTTTCAGTGCATATGCAGGACAAGAGTGCTACTTTACATTTGTTTTTCACGTTTAGTCCAAACCAGCTTTCTATTATTCATACATCAAACGCTGGGAGCAGTTTGGGATTCAGTGAGAGTTGGGTATTTTCCGGAACTTGAAATATGAAGTGCCCATTTATAGCATTAAATACGGTACAGTTAAAACTGACAGCTTTACCAACTTTTTCAGTTATTTATCTGTTACCTTGGTACCATAATAAACTGGAACACCTTCTTCCTCTGGCTGCAGATTAGTGATGCTGTGTGGTCACATCTTAACACTCCTGCGCTTTCCACACAATAATACGATTCCTCGAGGAAGCATCTTTCCATTTGTTGAGCTATTGTCACACTTCACTTGACACAACTTGAATTGCACTGAGAGTGTATTTATTTATCACCACACACTCCGATTTATTTTCCACTTCATTTTGCCCTTAGTATTTTCTACTCCTTCTCATATATGAATTACAACAGTGTGTTTCAGGCTTTCCAAGATGTACTGCTTTGTGTTTGTAATTGTGTTTGCACAATTTCAAACGTGGGCCCCATAGATATGTGAGCAGGAGTCAGCTGGGATTGGCAGCCACCCAGTCACTTGTTAGTTGTTGCTTTAAATACCAGAACCACAAAGGGTCTGGACATAAATATAGGAGATGTGTACTCAGTTTTTGTCCTTTCCCCCTTTTCTGTAGACGGTGAGTCGTCACTTCAGAAATATTCCGGTAAACGAGAAGGAAACACTGACCTACTTTATTTACATGGTGAAGAGTAGCAAGAGCCGCTTGGACCAGAAAGGAGACGGCGGCAAACCACTGGACTAAACTCAACAACCACCACGGCGGTAGCTACAACAGAATACAACAATAATCCACAATCACAGTGACAAAACAGCACCATCTACAGCAACAGCAACCAGAAGCAGCTCCTCCCACAACCCCGTCACCGTCCTGCTCCTCTGCAACAGCAGAACCTACACTCTGGTTGTCCTCGGAAGGATACCGAACGGAAAAATCGGTGAGAATTCAGGTTGGGGCGAGTTTACTCAGTCGCTGAGCATGTAGTCACAATCTTCTTCTTCCTGTCCTCCGCAACAAAGCCAGGTCCCGAAAGACTGTCAAGGACCAGGACTCACTCCGCAGGGTTTTTACGTCGTCATGCTGTAAACGTAACTGTTGATATGTACAAAAAAGAACAGCGTACTTGGTTGAATGCAATGTACAATATAGCTGCCTTAAGAGTAAAAACAACTTTTTTGGTAATTTTGTTTTTTCTTTGCCGAGTTGACTGTTAACATGTTCACCGCGGGGAATGCATGTGCCAAACTGGTAATGAATGCTGAGTGAGTTTTCTTTCTTTTTTTTTCCTTTTCTTTTGTTATGAATGAATGAATTGGAAAGGGGGCGCTGCCTTTGCTGATGTCTCGTTTGTCAGCACTCTTTGACAAGCTCAGTTTTCTCCTTTTTAAAAACTAAAAGTGGCACAAAATTCCCATATACATATATCTCTCTATATATACACGGAGAGGGAGAAAGGAAGAAATCCATATTCTCAGTAATATTTAAAACTCTCCCCGTCGCCCCTTTTCCAACTGGATGTGATGCATGTAAAAGACTGGTGGTGGTGAATGATGTAGCATTTGGCTATGAAGCAGACTTTCCCTTCTTGCTCGCTGTTTTATGTGCACACAAACACACACGTACAGATTTATTTTCTCATTGCATTGCAGGTTTTGGTAGCTACTTTAATTTTTGTTTTTCTTTGTAAGCCTTTTTCTTTAGTTCAGCCTTAACAAGTTGTATAAAGTTGTCTGTTTATGATTTTAGATTTCTCAATTGTTTTTGTTTTTTTCTTTTGTGTGTCTGTGTGATAGAGGGGTGTAAGAGTAATTATTAGCGTTACATTTTAATATTTAAGAGCAGTGTTTATCGTGGACAACATCGCAACTCTTTTGATTTGATACTTACGACACCTTTTCAACTTTAGTGGAAGTTGGCTAATGAAGTCTTAGAAAAGTTTAACATTTGTATGCCCAATTTAAATAATCCAGCTTCACATACGTCCCCAGAATGTCATTAAGTCTGACATCAATCTCAAATTGGCACCAAAAGTGGCATCACACCACAGCTGGGTTTGTTTTGTTTGCTTTTTTTCCCACTCAGATTGAGTTCACCTTCACTCTTTAAAGGTGCAGTGTGTAGAATTTAGTGGCATCTGTGGAGTAATAATCATAAGTATGTTTTTAATGAGTGTATAATCACCTGAAAATAAAAATGATTGTGTTCATTAGCTTAAAATGCCCTTTTTATCCACATAACTTCCAGTGTTGTACCGCCAAGTTTCTACAGTAGCCCACAGTGGACAACCAAACACTGGCTGTAGAGAGGGCCGTTTGCCTTTTTTTCCCAGCTACTGTAGTTCTCCTACCAGCTTAGAAGAGGAGGGGGTAGAGTATTCAGTTTGATGCAATCTACAACCTCACCACTAGATGTCACTAAACCCCACAAACTGCACCTTTTTAAATTATTTACATTTGTTTGTAAATATTGAAGTGCAGTGATTTCCTTTTGTCATTTATTAATTGATCTGTAATTTAGATTGATTTACGGTCTAATCAGTGAAGTGTATGTAGTGACTGCAACTCCCATAGTCCAAGGTGAAGTCTACAAACAACTTATTTTATCTGACTAATGGTTTTCAGTTTACTGTGATGTGAAACCAAGAAAACAGAAGTGAAGATATCTCTTTTATTGGGGCTTTTTTTATATTTCAGTGTTAAGCCACGAGCTGTGTTAGGAAATGAGCTGTAGCCCTTTGTTTTGGCAGGTAGCCACTAGCAACCGCTCTTACTTATGAAACATGTAATATGATTAATCCAACACTGCTGAAAAACGTTTATTTAAATTCTTAATGCACTGCCAGGAAAAACTGTTGGTTCTCAAAACCATGCTCCTCTTCAACTCCTACTCTGTGTTTTTTTTTTTTTTTTTTATGGTGGTGACTACATAGATTGTAGGTTACACACAGTTTGGGTTTTTTGTTGGGATGTTTTTGTTTGTAATCTCTGCATCTTCTTTCACACTTTGTATTTAAGTTTGTCCGCCACACTGAGTTTGTCTTGACAGGGGTTTTTTTTCTTTATATTGTCTGACATATTTTCAGTTTTGCTTGTAGGTTTCTTAGTGTCATGTAGATAACACCCATCTTTATTAACACATAGGCCATGCCACATTAACCTAATTGTTGCATTAGAGAATACATATTTAAATATGGCTGCTTATTGCTCCTAATAAGAATAAAAATAATAAATGTATTGTACAGGCAGAAGCAACTGTCTCGTTTCCTCCGTTCATTCACAGTGTTCAACAGTCACATGTGTGTATGCCTTCTTGACTCACATTTTTTAAGTCAGGTGCCCAAATTAACATTGGTATGTTTTGTTTTTCCCCACGCTGTAATCATTTCTGCTGTTCATACTGACCATTAGAAGATCCCCTCATAATGCACTCAAAATGTAAGTGATGGTGGACAAAATCCACAGTCCTTTTGTGTAAAAACGTATTTAAAAGTTTATCTGAAGCTAATATGAAACTTAAGCTGTCCAAATAAGTCAAATTGAGTCACTATCTTCCAAAGTTACTGTTCTTTTACTGCCAAATTATCTCTTTTTGGTAATGATCCTTCCACTGCCGCTGAACAGGAAAACACTGACAAGACACAAAGGGAGTTTTATGTTAAAAAGATGAACTGTGCAAGGTATTCACTTAATTTTACTCACTGACAGCTGAAGCTTTATATTATATTCAGATTAACTTATAAACACTTTTTATGGCCTCTTTAATGTGATAACTCTGGAACGCCTTGAGGGGATTTCTTCAATTTGGCACAAATGTCCATCTGGCCTCAAGGATGAACTGATTAAAATTTGGTGGTCAAAGGTCAAAAGTCAATGTCACCATGACCTCACAAAACTCTTTTTTGGTCATAACTCTAGAATTCATATGCTAATTATGATAAAGTGTCACACGTTTTGTCCTAATAGGATAAAATCATCAAGTGATGACATTTTATATCCAAAAGGTCAAATGTCAATTTCACTGTGGCATCATCATAATGTTCTGCAAAAACACTTTTCTAGCCGTTGTTCAACACCATAACTCTGGAACAGAATAAGAAGATAATGAATTGGTGACACTAATCTTGGTGCTCACTTTGGCACAAACTTGGCTACAGCTTTATGTTCTATCAGAATAATCTTTAATGGCCAAGCATGTGAACACATACAAGATAAATATGCTTAATACCTTTTGTAAAATTCCTTAAAAGTCTTGATTACAAATATTACATGTGGATTTTGGCTCCCATCACTTACATCAAAAGCATATTTGAAGGGGAACTTTCGATAGCCAGTATGAACAGGAAGAATTATTCAGTAAGCAAAACCTGTGTCAGTGTTCATATGGACACCTGATGTGAACACTTATCCTTTAACAACATCACAGATTTGATCAAAGACTTGATTACCAACTGGAAAATCATGGCAACTACCTCTGGTTTACTGTGTGTGTCCATTTATTTTGTGGATATTTGATAGATTTTTACCAGTGAAGCACCTCAGACAGGACCTCCATTGATATTGTGGCTCTGTCCTGTAGAAAGTACTGTGTCAAAAACAAGTCTCAAAGGAACAGGTGGACATTTTGAGAAATATGCCTATATCAAATGAAGAAGCACCCCAACTCGATCAAATGTATACAGGTGCTAGTAGCTTTTGAAATCTTAACTGCTTGAAGGAGGACCAGTGCACACAGACTTGCTCATTTCATCAACTTCTTTAATTCAGCATTGTGCTGAATCTAAACCCAGCATTTCAGCTTACATCTTCATCAGGAGCCAAACAGGAATAATGGGCTTAAAACCCATTTTTATACATCTTCAAACATCACAGATGACAGGATATAGGATAACTATGTCATTCAGAAATCAAACCATCATATGTGTCATCTGTATTGTTATCCGTATTTGCTTTAAAAAAAAAAAAATCAAAATTAATCAGTCCAGCCAAAATAACAAACAAAAATCAAATTCTAGTATAATTTTCTAACAAATTGTATTAAAGATAATAAAACATTTAGTAAAACATAGCTAAATATGCCTGTATGTATACTCTCTTGCCCAGAGTTAAATAAGAAAACCGATGCCACTCTCATGTCTGCGCTAAATAGAGCCAGGAGACAGTTAGCTTAGCATAAAGATTGGAAGCAGGTGGAAACAGTTAGCACTTGTTAAAAGGTAACCTTTTAGCTCAATCTGTACAAGGGACTGAAAGAAGGGTTGCATCAGTTTTAAAGTCTCTCGTAGTTCCCCTAACTCTGCTAACTACTCCTTTAAAAGTAGCGTTGCGTCAGTTGTAGCTTTCAACCACTAGATGGTGCTACATATTCTCCTTTTGAATGAAGGTGGCATGTGTGGTGTGTTTCAGCACACACGATGACGGCTTCGAGTATTATAAGATTTTGTAAGAGATGGCACTTTGTCACTTAGCTGAATTTTTATTTTTGAAGCCAAACTTTTTTTTTCTTTTTTTATTGCTATCACTAACACTAACCAACATCTGCATTTTACCACCACACAGCTATGCAAGTGCCTATGGAAGTGCTTGAGCCATTGAAAGGCAGAACAGACTAATGTTAAGAGTCATTCAAGAGTCAATAAAATGTTATTTGCATGACAAATCAACACAGAGGGATTAGAAATGATTGATTTGTTTTTTAATGAAAAATAAAAAAACAAGTATTTGTCCTCTGGCTTTGTTTAAAAACTATGTTTAATGTCCTCAGTTTATCAGACTATCGCAGGGAATTAGGGACACTAAATAAAAAGAGTCCTCACATCCTCTTAAATTAAAATCCAACTTTAATTGTAAAATAGCGTAGAAAGGCTAAGGTTATAGTCTGATTTTGGAAAGAAAAGTTCTCATGAAATAGTTGTGAAAAAGCCACATGTTCAGATGAAATTTAAAAAAAGACAAACATAATCTTTATCAACTGCTACTAAAATGATTATGTGGTGTGAATCTTCATAGATTAATTTCAAAACAAAAGAAAAACAAATAACTTTTTTCTTTTACTAAAATAAAGACATCGCCTGATTTCTGAGCAATAATGTTTAATTATTATTTAATAATAAAGACATGTACACAAGCAAAAACACTTTCACTGCGTCTGTAGTTGCTTAAAATAATATTTTTTTTATTTACGGAATTATAACTTCACATCTATACACTTCCATCAACATTTCCCACAGTAATAAACATTTGTATCCCTTTTTGCTTTTGTGTTTTACATGTGGGAGTGAAAGCTGTGCGTTAACTGAACATTCGGTGTCTTTTCAAACGGACAGTGACAATTTTGAGGTAGATTCAGTATATTTAATCATTTTCTACAAGAAACAAGAGTTTACAGTCAGGGCTCCATCCGAGTTTGTTGTAAGATAGATATCTTACAACAAGCAGTATTGGATTCATCAAATTTCATATAGTATAGCTGCGCCAAATCCATCAGGATGAAACTGTGACATTAACATTACTGACATTTGTTTCCCCCAAAAAACGTGTTTTGTCTGTTCTCGGCTTCCCACCAGCTCACAGAAATTATTACCGAATCTAGTGGGTATTTCTATATCTTTATTTCTTTATTCATTTATTTCCAGCAAATTTTTTTTACATAACATGATATTAAATTACAAAAGAAGAAGCAATCCAGAAATACAAATCCAATTACCAGGCTATAAATTGAGTTTCTTGTCATTTAATTATGACTTGATGTGTTGCTTATTGATTGCAAATATTAACATAAGTTAAAGTTAACAAGGTGTGATGCTTATGTTATGTTTTGTATAAGGTTTTTTTTTTTTTTGCAGTTGAAAATGTGCAAATTGATAGAAGATAATAAACACTTTGAAGCCTGAGTGATCAAATAAACATATATCATTATTTATGCATCAAATGTTTCTCTAATGATCATCTAATGACAAAAATGCAAACTATGCCAGAGCTGTTTCTTAGGGCTGTCAAGACTTCACATTATTAATCATAACAGCTTTGTAATTGGATTAAAATATATCGGTCTATACCTGTCACCTTCAGGTAATTCACACTCAAGAAAAAAACCCATACTGAAAATAAATAATTAAATATCTTGTAGCTACTGCCAGCGTGACTGTGATTTGACCTCTTATCGAAATTCCGCGCCAAAAAAGAAGAAAACGCCGTTTTACACTATACAAATACACTTAATACCACTTTTTAAAAATCCCAAATCCTTTCATCTTTGCCCCTCTTCCTCTGACCACAAGCTACTCTACATTTACTCCACTTATTTTTCACAATTAATTCATTTTCCGTTTTAACGCCATTATAGTGGAAAACGCAGCAAATAAACCCATGTTTAGGGGAGACAGATGTTTTTTTTGACAACATGGCAACATCTATAGTAATGGAGGGGTGGAAAAAAAGTTTTTAAAAAAAGAAAGAAAAAGAAAAAGAAACAGCACAAATATCAAACACATACAGCCAGATGTGTGTGTGGAGTAAGACACCACATCAGGAGGAAAAGAGCTCAACGACGTGTCCGTGATGGTGTTTTCCTCGCTCATTGCGCTCGTTCTCATTCTTCATTTACATGTTGTCCTTTCATTCGCTCCTTTTTTGCGCATCATTGCACGTGCACAGCGGTGTGTTCACGTTCAATCAGTCAGTGGTTTTATTTTAAATCCAGAGTCTGTGAGGAGGTTGTTTTCTTTCTTCTTTTAGTGGGTATAGGGGGTGAAGATGAGGGGAGGGTCACTGGTTGAGCTCCAGAGCCCAGACCTGCTGCGGCCAACCAGTCCGGCCTTTCACCTTCTTCTCGGCTCCTAAAGACTCCGGCAGGCCGTCAGTCTGTGAGAGGAAGGAGACCAAAAACACCACATTATCATCATCATCATCATCATCATCATCATCATCATCATCATCATCATCATCATCATCATCATCATCATCATCATCATCATCCTCATCATCACCCTCCTCATCATCATTATTATTAACAGAGAAGGCTAAAACACAGGGACATAAACCACAGCTTGCTCAGCTTAGTTTAGTGAGAGGAACTACACTTTAAAATAGTTTTACTGTAATCTTATCCTGGGATATTTTTTTACATATCATTGTGTGCATTCGTCTTAATAGTCTGCGAGTCTGATTACGCGGGAAGGTCCTGGGAAAATGTGGTTCGTGCTGTTTTTCGTCACTCTTCAGCGAGGCTATAATGAGAAAATTTGGGGTCCTCGACTCAATCAAGGCCATGACATCACAGGCTTTAATTTAGTGAAAGTAGGCTAAGTGAAACCAGGACCAAAACATTAGACTCAACCAAAATAACTGACCAAACATTAAACACATCATATAAAACAAAATTGTATATTTTAAAACTTGAACTAGGCTTTGTGTGTGGTGTTAACTTAACAGTGTTGACTAAAACAGTAGTGTTGGTGTATTTATGAGTAAACATGAGGCCTTTACGTTTCATGGGATATGAGATTGACATTATTGTGTATGCTACACGAAACAGAAACCTCTATGTTGTGATGAAGAGATGTTTTAAAGTCTACAAATAATACTAATAACTGATGAAAGCTATAGTTGTCGTTATGATGATCAGCAGCTTGAGATAGCCTTTTTTTTCATTCACCGCTACAAAACAAACATTTCAACAACATGACCGAGTGTATGTAGGATATAAAGAGATGAATATAATATAACTGTTAAACGCCATGATTGTCTAATAAAGTGTTTATTTTGGGTGGCATATTTCACTTTCCACTATGAATACTGTAGCTATACAGTGGACAAAAAATACTGACTAAAATACCGTTAAATATAACAGACTGACTATTATACCACCGATCTGTCATCTTCAAATAGGTATTTTATTCACATTTTATTTGGAGTGATTGTCATATTTCAGATGGGTTATTTACAGACTGAAAACAAGTAAACTGGAGATCATTTTTCATGTTTACGCTTTATATTTAAACTTTGGAGTTGCTGCAGTTTGATAAATTACACCAAATTGTTGAATTGTTTATAATATAATAGTCTTTCTATTTTAACTTAGTTCCCAGGCCTTCAGTTATTTTTAGAGTCACTCAAACTTGAATTAATGAGTTGCTGAATCACAGAAAACTATTTTACTCAATATGAAACTAAAGAAGGCTCCATACAGTTTGAGCTTACCAGATCCCGTTTCCTTTTCAGATCCCGGTTTTCAAATTTCTTAATTTCGGCCTTAAAGCCTTCTGTCTCACCGGAGTCTTTGGCCAAGACGTCCATCAGGTAGGCGATGTAACTGGTCGCCAGACGTAAAGTTTTAATTTTAGACAGTTTTGTGTCTGCAGGGACGTTCGGGATGCACTCCCGCAGCTCGGCGAAAGCTGTGTTGATGCTCTCCGTCCTCCGGCGCTCCTTCTTCGGCCCCGACGCTCTCCTCTTCCCCATCCCCACTTGAAGGTTCTCCAGCCGGCCATCGTGAGTCGCTCCAGACGCGATCTCCACGGCCGGGTAGGGCGCCTGGATCTGGAAGTCCGGGGGCATCTCGCCGTGGTTCACCACCCAGCTCTGGAAGTACGGCGCATCCTGGTGACACCGCTGTACGAACGGGAAGGGTTCGTGCATCAGGTGGTGGTGATGCTGGTAGCCCCCGATGAGGTTCATGTTGAGCGGGATAACAAATGCGGTAGTTGGGGTTTGTGCTGTCGCCCTCGGTCTCGCTCTGCTGCTGCCCCAAAACGGTCTCTGCTCGGGGATGTACAGCCAACAGAACTCATTCAAGACCTAGATATGTATCCCCTTGAATGCATTAACGAGTCAAACCAAACGTAACCACCGACTTTTACATCGTTGTCATTCTGAAAGCGACTTCAGCCGAGGTGAAATAGGCCGGAAAAAAGTTAGTAATTCCAGAGAACAAATATCGGCGATCTGATGAGCTCCACTTTCTTTCTTTCTTGCGATCGTTTCCTGAAGAGGCTGCTCTGATTTGCCTAAGAAATTTGACCCCGGTGAAGGTGTGAGGGCCCCAGGTTTATATGATTTGGATGTCAGCGTGGAAAGGAGGCAGCCAATAGACGAGAGAGCCTAGATGGGAGGAGAGTCTGGAGAGGTTCGCAATAACATAAGCCATGGTGCCACAATCTCACAGCACTACACTAGGAGAAACAATCTGCTTGTTGGAGTTGGCTGCTGGCTACGCAGACATGCACATAAGAGAAAAAAGTTGTCCAACTCTGTCAGGTTTTGTAAAAAATAAGGTGTTGTCAGTTAGAATGTCCTCTTTTAATTTTGGAGAGATTTACGCACAAAATTTACGCACCCTCTGTTAGGCTTGGCCTGCTGATAAGGTTGATTTTCTTTCTGTATTTCAGTGGAAAGATAATTATTTTGTATTATTTAAATCAATATTTACTAACTCGTGGTTTGTAAATATGTGAAATGAACACAGCAGGTATTTAAAATCAAGAACTTGATTTTAAAGATGCGCACTTGAAATGAAAAGAGAAAGATAAAAATCTTCAGCTTTAACTGACTACTCAGATTTTTTTAAATGCACACACGATAAAACATCTTATATATTGTGATTAAGTCGCCCTGGCTTTAAAAACCTAACTTTCCAGGGGATTAGTTGTCCATTTTGGCATAAAACAAGTTCATTTTTGAAGGATGAACGAATAACACATACCATCATATTGTTTCTGTTGAAATATTACATTTTTTTCTCGTTAAATCTTCATTTACGTCAATATGCTGCCACACCCCATTATTTAACTCTAGAAATATGAAATTATTTATCACTTTAATCGTGTTCTGTTCCTTGAGCCAGGTGCTTGTTTAAAGATATTCTACGTTTTTTTCCCATGTTTTCTCAAAAGCGTAATGGTCAAATGGCCGAATTTAGACAACATTATCAGAGTGAATAGGCCTGAGGAGGTTTTATACACCTCTCCTTTTCCAGTAATAACATGAGGTATGTTTCATAGCGCTTTGGGAAGATGAAAAGTTTGATGAATTATTTGGCACTTTTGGGACAGACAGTCTGTGCCCTGCTGTCATACCTCGGCAGTAGAGGGAACTCCCAGGCCTGTAGCGCCTTTATCTCCGCATTAATTCCCCACAGCTCCTCACACACTAAACACACCATCTTATCTCTATCGCCTAAAAACATTATCCCATTACATTACATGACCTTGACGCTATTTAGAAACCATTTACAGCCGCGTCTTATCTAAATACAGCCATAAATCAAGAGTTGTCACCTCCAGAAGGGTTACATGTATTCCATAAAAGCTCTTCTGGCCTGCTCACTGTTTACAGCACGGCAGTTTGCGGCATATTTCACCGTCCACCCGTGTTACAATAAATAATCATCAGTCACAACTTTATGTCCCTTATTTTACACGATGTACTACTGAAGTCTGCAGGGACATTTTCCAAAGATGTTCTCATTTGCACATAAAGTGCTCAGTTTAGTTTTAAGCATCAAGCTGTTCAAGCTGTAATACTTTGTTCTTTAAAAAAAAAAAAAAATCGATAGGTGCTAATGTTCTGCAATATTTGGTTTAAATATCATTATCTTAAGTTTTCCACTAACCGAGATCAAAAAGAAAAAAAAAAAATCCTTTACATCATTTGAGCCAAGTTATGAGTTTATTTGCAGATTTAGATTCAGATTTCAGCCAATAATATTGATCTGCTGATAAAATGTATTGCTGTACTGCAGTATAAATTACCCAACAGTATAACAAGTTACATTAAACACCTCATTGGACCTGCTACAACACTAATGCTGCTTTCACTTCAGTGTGTCATTAATTTAGCCCTGTTCTTCATAATGAGCACTTTTACTTTGATATTGAAATACACTAGCAGAGCTTTTAGTTCAGTAAAATGTTTCTGCTTTTTACTTGGAGTTGCTTTTTCTAATTAAGTGTTTTCTAATGGAGTGGTTATATTACATACTATAGTAAGCTTTTATTGACCAAACTAAGAAGCCAAAACTAAAAAATAACAGAAATAATGAGACACAGAAAAGCCACATAGTGCAGAAATGTGATTTATTAAACATCTTTACTAAATGATTAAACTTGTTCTTAGGAGATTATCTACATACAACATCTACAATATCCATGAAAGATGCACAGATCCATATCCATAGCTGACTTTATTCTCTGGTACAATATTCCTATAAAACACCATCATTAAGTGATTTTTATTAGACTGAAAACTGAATGTGCAAAATTGTGATATAGCACAAATTGTTTTAATATGATGATGATTCTGTCTTCAACCTGTTTTTTTATTTCATAGGGAGGACGTTTGATAACTATTAAAATGTCAAATCCACAAATCTGAGAAAACCCCACTAAATCTACGATCAATCCGTTTTTTAAAAGTTTTTTTTGTGTAGTACACTTCATACAAGTTATTGTTATTTAAATAGCTTTATAGGTGACTGGCGACAAGCTCACCTCATTAATAACTGCACAAAACAATTAATATTATTTTTTTTTTTACATATTGTTATGCAAAAGCTGGTGCAGAGTGGAGGTACATCCTCCTCTCTGTCCTGTTTGCCACTCACATGTTACCTCCGCTGTCAGCATGAAAAACACCATGCAGCCCCCAGAAAGAAAACCTGACACTGTTGATTAAGACGTCCACTACACAGAGATGAAATACAATACTGGTCATACTCCCACCAACCCCCTCTCTTCTCTTTCTCTCCATCTTTCTCCTTTTCTCTATCACTTTCTCCTCTCCCTTCTTATTTCACTTCTACTCTTTTTAAAAACCTGTCTCTATTCTTTGTCTCAGTGTATCACTTCACCCCCCAAAACCTTTAACCAGAACCTTTCGTCTTTTTGATCCCCCCCTCCTTTTTTTCCTTCTCTTTACTTGATATCGCTGGAGGTGCTGAAAGACTTGGGCAACAGTAATAGTCTCTTCATATTTTGCTTTCAACCCCAATAGACTTCAGTCATCTCTCTCTCTTGCTCTCTCCCCTCTTGCTACTTTGCCAGGGGAAACATCCAAAATAGGTCATAAGGAGCCATCTTGGCCGTGTTATGAATTCTCCTCATAATTGTTTGTGTCATCATGTAGATTTTTCAATAGACACTGCTTCCCTCCTCTTCAGAATGCTTACCCTCAACTCTACATTTCAAAACAAATATTCTCCCTGATTCAAAGCTGAGCATGCTCTGCATGGAAAACGCTGCGGAGCACGCTCAGCGCTGACTGTTTATCATACAGGGGCTCCTACAGTATCTCCACCTCTGGCGTGCAATGACTGCGACACGCAAAGCTAATTAAACCCAATGGGTACAATTAGACATCATTCTGGGAAATGTGGACAAACTGGGTCATGCCATGGCGGTCTGGGAGTCCCTCAGAGGCCCAATGCCTGTTGGGGAACAAAACTCCAGTTAGTGGCCAAGTTTCCATCCAAATGTTGCACAAATTTTAACTGAACTTTGCAGAAAATTAAAAGAAGATAATATGAATTAACGCATGTTTCCATTCATTGTTGTTATGTTGGGTTCATTAGGACCGTCGGTGATGCTAATTTCTACAGTCTGGTGCAGGGATCTATTTTAAGAACCAGACTCAAACATGGCGCCTATCTACTCAAATGAAAATTGCTCAACTGGCACAAAAGCCAAAAAAAGTTTCTAGTTTCTGTGTTGTGCGACCGACTGATTATGTGCAGAAGTGTTTTTTCTAAACAAGTCCTCCAAATTAAACGGCCAAATAGAAGCCGAATCTTAGGACAAGCTCAGCAGCCAGACATTTATTCATTCTTCGTTTAGTAGCAACTGAGATTGACACTAAAATGAGAAAAGCTGGTCCACCTGAAAGGTCAGTCTACCAACGTACTGAAAACGTACTGCTAACATTTTCCTCTGCTCCACTTGCATTCACCGTCACTTTTCTGACACTTGCTCAACCACACACTCACTACGCAAACACGTTACATACTATTATTCGACGCACTTGTCAATGTCTCAAAACAATTCCATGATAACGTAGGGTGTTATCATACTTACGGAAATCTTTTGTAGTTTACTAATCTATCAGCAGTAATCCACAGGACAACATCATTTGTCTATGCTTTTCAAATCCATTACAAATTACTGTTAAACAATAATGATGTTTTATGATGTAACAGCACTGTGTTTAATGTCTGGTTAGGTTTAGGGAAAGATCATGGTTTAAATTATTATTTCCCTTAAATTAGGTGACTTTTGTCGTCAGAGCAACAATAATAACCATGGGGGTTAAGGTTAGGGGATGGTCATAGTTACACTCTTTAAAGAACTGTCAAAGTCGAGGTTGAAAGCGGAAAACAAACAGTGACCTCCTGTTGCAAAGTCCTCTGAATGAGGAAATTTGTCAAACATCATTTGAACTGCATCACTTCTGCGGGTCATAATTACTACGGCCGCTAAATGACATCTGCCACTCAAATGCAACTATTAGTCATTATTGAGCGACTGACCTTACGACCTATTGACTGATTATATTGTTTTTCTTGGGAGGATAGTCTCGTTTTTCTCACTGGCCCCACCCACATGTTCCTGCTCGGACTATAGTTCACACTGAGATGACGTCATAGACAATAAAGGACATTCATTTCTAAAACTAACATGACCATAATCTTTGATGTGAAGGAACATGCCACATGACACCCAACAACGTGGCTCATTGACATGTTTTTCAACGTTTTTAGACAATAACCGAGGTCTGCGACACAGAGGAATAAGATATATCAGACTTTGAATACAACCACAATGCTTTTAAGTAGATTAATTCATTGTTGGTTTGGCTCTGTTCATGAGCCATTTATTGACAATAAGAAAAATGTAGAATATCATCAGCCATATCCTTTAAACCCACTTTTCTAAGCACTGGGGAAGTTTTATGGATATAAAACCTTCATCAGTTACACATTCATAGTACTGGTGGTCTAAGGGAAAGTGTTTCACCTCAGCCAAGTGTGTGTGTGTTTTTTTTCTTCAAATTTCCAGGGTTTCCTCTGTTTCCTCCTCATAAAACACTCAGTGTCCTACCGTGGGTCTGGCTAAAGTGGAGTAGATACAGTACAAGAATCACCATTTCCATTCAATTTATATATATAATGCTCTATTCTGATAAGGGTTATATTGAGATCAGATGTAATCTTGTCAAGCTAACACATCATAGTGTGATCATTTGCTCGTTGTCAATTCAGTAAACCACACGTGCAGTCTTCTTTCACAGATTCCTATAATAAAAGGCTCAGTTCACCCAAATTACAAAAACAACAAACATATTTTAAACATGTCTGTCCAGCGGTTTCTAACCATGCAAATATAGTTTGGGTTTTATGTTCCCAAGGTTCTGACGTATCGGTCACTGAGATTTCTGCCTCCACCACAATATAATGTAGGCAAATAAAGCACTGAAAGGGGACAAAGATAAATACAGCTGACTTAGGTTGACTGACAGAAAACACTGTTAACAGTTATTATAGGAACTATTTCCCCAATGAAAACTGTCAACTATAGACTTTTCAGTTCTAATAGGTCATTGTTCCTGGAAAGATATGTTTTTGTAGTTAAGAGATCATTTTTTTAATACTATGAGCACATGTATTATACAATTTGATATTTCAGATATCAGATATTTACAGACAAAAATATGAAAAAAGAGACGTAAGAAAATCAGGTCTGTTTGGGTGAACCAGCCCTTTAAAAGTACCCTCAGGAAATCAGTTTTTAGTTATTTTATACCTTATTATATAATATAATATTCTTTCACAGTTTGTCAGCTGCATGTTCAAATTGTAATTGACATAGATGTATATGTCTTCTGTTTGTCTTTTCTGTTTTATCATGTAAGAATTATTTGTTTACACGTTTTTTGTTGTTTTTTCTTTCTGGATCCTGCTGTAAATTTAGATTTGGTCAATCAATCAGTCCCTTACAGGCTCACAGATTCAAGCTAATACCCCTCTGCAGGAGTCTGTTCCTCTGATGTTAATCAAGCCTGAGCTCTTATGCAGCTGTTGATGTTATTATAATGCAATAAACACAGATTTTTTTCTTCTTCATGAGTCGTGTCTGTTTTTGCAAATGTGTTTTAGGGAAATGTGATCTAACTGCTCTTGATGTCGTACCAACGGCTCATTTCCAATGCACTCTATTCAGCCATATGGCACACACTAGAATATACATAATATGAGGTGGTTAGTGAAGAAAAAAACAGCCAAAAGCTGCTTGGACGTCAGTACTTTGTCATGTTTTGGTAAATAATTTGGCAGTTCATGTAAATTATTTTGGTTTAAGGCAGAATAATGTTTTAGTCGTTTTGATTAGTTTTAATAAAAATAAATAGATACAAATGTAATGTTTCATGCACAGAAGTCTTCTTTGACTCTTCTCAACCTGAAGTTAGAGACACTTTATTGTTTGTCATTTGGGAGCTTTACCAGACCATTTACTTTTACTGCAGCCACTCCACAACTGTTTTTTTTTTCTTCCAGTTATCTCTCACTTTCTAGTCCTTGTTTTTATCTCGACACAGGAAATTCTCTAGTGGAAAAGCCTCCTTGATGGCAGAAGCTACTCTCTTCTGATCATCTATATTTCTTTTCCTCTATCCATTGATAAGTCGTCATCATCTCTGTGAACGTCTGCTCTTTGGTCTCTTTGGTCGTCTGTGTCTCAAAGCTCCAGAAATTGTCCTCTAACTGCCGTAATTCTGCCCGTCCTCAGCCAATAAAGATAAGAGCAGGACGGCTGGAATGTGGAGCAGAAAGGTGACAGTGACGGGTGGAAGAGACATAAACCAACATAAACTCCAACACTTTCTGTAACTATACCTCTTTCCTTTCTTTGTTTGTTTGTCAAGTCATTTGGATACTAAAGACATATTTGATATACTTCACTTATCCTCATTTATTACCACTGTGTACTTCTACTCCACTACAAATATTGTACTTTTTACTCCACTTCAATTATTTGACAGCTAGTGACTACTTACTAATTAAGATTTTATGTATGATAAGCTTATAAAATGTGATCAATCTACGATAACATTATTTAAAATCCTTAAAACAAGCTCTACATCCACTGCAGTAAAATCCTACTCACAGGCCTTTTTCCTGCATTAAATACTCTTATTTTGATATAAGTATATCTAAAGTATATTTTGCTAATAATACTTATTATAATAACTTTTATTAGCATTTTTGACACATAACTTCTCAGAGTATTTTTGTAGTGTGACTACTTTTAATTAAATAAACAACCTGAATACCTCCTCCACTACTGGTTTTAACGATAATAATTAGGGATGTTTTATATAAATGAATGTCAGTTATACCACTCACACTGTTATAAAACAATACTGGCTCAACTTATAAACAGTTCATGGTAGTTTGTCAAGTCATTCTTATTTGTATATCACAAATCACACATTTGTCTCAAGGGGCTTCACAGTCTGTACAGCAATACAACATCCTCTATCCTTAGATGCTCAATTCAAATAAAGACTAAATCCCCCCAAAAAAACATTTAAAGGGAAAAAAGCAACAACAGAGGAGGGATCCATAGTTTGGCAGCTCTTTCCTGGGATAAAAAGAAATCCTTTACCTCACAAAAAGGGTCTTACTTTGTCAGCATCAGCAGAATAAAATAATCAAATACTTAAATACCATCAAGAGAAAAGAGAACATGCTGTTTGACTGACAGGCGACAAACAAGCAAGTGAACCTTATCACACTAACACATACTTTTCTCACCTATCAATCTGCTGATACTTTTTAAAAAAAAGCCAAGGTAACCAATTGTGCAGTAATGAAAAATGTACATCAGAACTTCCTAATGAATGAGTTTAACTGATTAATTGATTATCAAAGCTGTGATACATTTTCTGACAATCAACACATTTATTAATGGACTAATTGTTTCAGCTCTACAAAAATAGATCTCCATTCTTATGATGTGATGATGATAATGTCCTTCGAAACATTTCAAGATCTGGCATTTCAAACATCAACAGTCTGTTTGATGTTTTGGCCTTATGTTGATGATCAATTAGGATTTTAATCTAATTATTAGGACGTTTTTTTTAAGTTAAAGTCAAAGTGCCAGTTTTTAAAATGTGAGGATTTGGTTGTTTTACTATATTACAATATACACTATATCTCAGCTTGAACTCATTTCGGGTTTTTTGTGTATTTGTTCAAATAAAAGAAATGAAGATTTTTAACTTTAATTTAAACATGAAGTGGGAAAATTAGGAATATTTGTTAATTGCCAGAAAAAATGCTAAATTATCAAATAATTAATTGAAGGAAATGGTCGATAATAAATAATGAAAAGGTTAATGAAAGTAATGCTGCAACTATTAATTATTTAAATTACTAATTTATCTGTTGATTATTTTTCTCGATTAATGGATTTGTTGTTCGGTCAGAAAATAGTGACAGAATAGATCTCTGTTTTCCAAAAGCCTAAGATGCAAACCTAAAATGTTTGGTTTTGTCCTAACCAGCAGTCAACAACCCAAACATATTCATTTTTTGTCATAAGAAGACTAAAGAAACCAGAAAATATTCACATTTAAGGTGCTAGAACCAGATAATGTTTGAAATGTTTCTTAAGAAATTACTCAAAATGATTAATCCATGTTCCAGCAGAACATACAAGCTACATTCATTCATGTTGGTTGGTAAACACAGGTCACACTTAAGGTCAGGTAAAGCTACTTATTCCTGGTAGCTACACGCACACACACACAAACACACACACACACGCACACACACACACACACACACACACACACACACACACACACACACACACACACACACACACACACACACACACATTCAGGTCCTGATCTCTGGGCTTGTGGACCACCGGCAGGTCTTGTTCTAATGATTTCACAGCAGCAGATTTAACAGAGGGTGGCTGCTCTGTGTCAGACAACCCCAGAGAGTTTAGAGAGGCTGACAGTCAAAACATGGGCATAAAGTCTTGACCCCGAGAAATCTTGAGGTGCAGACGGTTCAGGGACCAACTTCTCTAAAAGCATTTTAACACTTAAGAGGCTGCAGTACTCCAGTGAATATTTAACAGAGTGGGACATTTGTTTTATGGCATGAATGTGTTCCTGTCTGACGAACAGCATCATTTGATGAATTTAAACTATGGAACTATTAAACCTAGATCAAACTCACTAGGTTCAATGAGCTTATATGAACATACATATATACAGATTTTTAAATCATTGGTATTAATTAATATTTTACCCCCTTCAAGTTCAATTTAATATTTCATCTTCATCTTATTAAATTTGTTTGGGGTAAATCTTAATGTTTTAGTTGCTCAATAAGTCAGCTTCTTTCCTTCTGAATTCCAAGATCATCTTATCTTATCTTATATTTCCTCTTTTCTTTTCTTTTCTTTTCTTTTCTTTTCTTTTCTTTTCTTTTCTTTTCTTTTCTTTTCTTTTCTTTTCTTTTCTTTTCTTTTCTTAATATTTTAGACGGCTGTAGAACGAGGACAGTTGAATTATTGTAAGGGCCTTTGGATAAACATTTTTATCAAATGGCTGATGTATTTTTATTAACTTATATGAAATGTGTTGCGAAATACTTGATTAGCATTAAGACAATGATAATTCAATAATATATCTCAATTTGTGTGCCACTACTTTACAAAATGTTGAAATACACATGTCCATTTACAGTTTACTGTAGTTCCCAAAGATGTGTATACAATTATAAACAATTTTGTTGGTGCAGCCATAAAAAACTTATCTATAACATTTGTCTTTAATTGAAGTATTTGTCACAGCAAAAAATATCATGTACTAAAGTACTGAAGCTGATACACAACTAGTATGGAAAGTATGGAAATATTTTTTGGGAAATCTCAATGACTAATTATCCTGATTTTAGAGAACATAACTGGCAGATTCTCTTAATGTACACAGCCTACATGTCAGAAACAAGGTGAATTAAAGTTAATAAATTAAAGGATAATTTATGAGGAAACTAAGTTCCCTCACAGTTATTAATTTCATACAGTAGGATGAAGCTTTTCCTGAATGTTGGACATCTTATTGGCCCTTTAATCAACATAAGAATATACATAAATGCATCGGACGGAGCTGTTGTGTGTTGTAACACTGTTGTGGTGTTGAGGTCATTGTGCTTGCTAACATAATTGCCCCACAGGCTCTTAATGGCAAAGGCAGCTAGTTAAAGTCCCTGCTTGTCCATTCATACTCCACTCTCTCCACGTTGCTCTCCCACTCATTAAAAACAGTGAATGGGCCACAGATGTGGAGTCGCCCATTAGTTTCACCTGGAAGGAGCTTTGGGAGAGGTGAAGCTAGGAAGAGAAGTTAAACACCAGGGTGAGGGCTCCGTTTCCCCAATGGGGCCACCCAGGCTAAAAATGTCTGCTGTAAGGCCAATTGGAGACGTGTTCATCCGCTGAGGGATGTGATGTTACCTGCTGCATGTGCAGAAACAAAAAGAGTTAAAGATGCCCTCAAAGACGTGGCTTGAGGGAATTTTTACGACACACTAAAATAATTACACAAATCTGGAGGATGCACTGGTTCTGTTTCCAAAGTCTTGCATCAATCTTTGGCTGACAAACTGATCCTCTTAACCTGGTCCTGCTTACAAGATCAATAGGAAGAGCATTGTCTTCAGTTCTAATCCTCAGTGGAGGTTATTCATTGTTTTAACAGGTTTTTTGGACAAAAAAACACAAATCCTTAAAGAAAGTAGTTACTGGATGTAGGGAAAGTCATTTTTTCCAAGCCAAAGTCTCTTCACTTTAGGGCCCCCCATCCACATTTTTTTGGTCTGGGTCTGTTTTTCATGGTTTGTTCTTCTGACTTTGTGGCAACAGTTTGTGTTTAATCCTTTCCTATTTTTAATATGTCAATGCCGTGGACAAAGCCAGCTCCATAGAGAAATGTTTTCCCCCGTTTGGTGTGACAGAACTGGACTGACCTCCACCTCATCCAACACCTTTGGTATTAGCTGAACACTAACTGTCAGCCAGGCCTTACTGCCCTACATCAGTGTTGGACCTCTCTGAAGTTGCTGTGGCTTAATGGGAGCAAATGGCTGCAGCCGTGTTCTAAAATCTGATGGAAAGTCTGAAAACAGAAGTGTGGATGCTGTTATAGCAGCAGATTAATGCACAGGACTGTAATGTCCGGGTGTCCACATACCTTTGGGCATGTGATGTACATTGAAGGAAGACACAAAATTACATTTCCAGTCCAATTTTATGTAATAGGTCCAACTGAAAGTGTATAATTTATGTCTTAAATAAAAATGTAACAAAAGACAGTGTAATGTATTCATTGTGGCCCATAGTAATGAATCTACAGAGAATTGTCAACAAGTCTGAAAAAATAAATAATTGTCAACTGGCAGTGTAAAAAAATTCTCTAGCAGTTCAGTTTTGCGGGTTAATGTAACATATTTGTTTCGAGTGTGGCTCAGTCAGTCAGATTTTTTTAAGTTTGTCTCAGCTGTGTTGAAACTCCTTCCTATCTATGAAGACCTTAAAATAGCCTCGAAGCTCAGTGTCCCTGCCAGCATCAGTCCTCATGATAGTGTCAGATCAGCCTCTGGAATGCAGTGACAAGCTCTCAGACTCAGATTGGATGCTTATCACGTCAACGTGAGCTCTGATTGGATGCTTATCATAACTATATCCTGTTGTAGGCTGATGACCTTTACAGTATCAGCCATGGGATGCCATCGCGGGGCGAGGCGGCAGCGACTGGACTTTCCCTGAAATTTTCCTCACAAGTTTTCTCACACCTTTCGTCTCCTTCTGCGGACCTGCCTGCTGTGCCCTGAAAGATAATATCAAGTGTGAAGAAAAGACTTTGCAGCTGCTTCACATCATGGAAATTTGACTGGTGATTTCGTATGCGAATGATGGAAAAACACAAAACAAAAAAAATAAAACAACAAATTAACTTGAAGTGATTGATTGCAGCTAAAATTTTTAAATGTCTTCTCCTATTTTTGCTGAGGACTTCCAATGTGATTGCAAGAGGATGTGTCAGAGGTTTATATTCATTATTTATTTATCTGTTGATTAGTATCTCAATTAATAGGTTAGTCATTTAGTCCTTAAAATGTAGATCACCCTTTCTCAAAGCCCAAGACGCAACCCTAAAATGTTTCATTTCAGTTTAATGTCATAGAGGACTGAAGAAACTCAAAAGTACTGACATTTCACAAGCTGGAATGAGACAATTTGAGCATTTTTTCAAATAAATTACTCAAAAAAATTAATAAATTATAAAAATAATTGACAAACTTTCTGTAGATTGACTAATCAATTAATGGACTAATCATTGCAGCTCTAAAGCCCTCACTTATACAAGAGGTTGCACATTCGGTATGGTGTACTCTTGATCTAGAAAAATGTAGTTGAAATAATATCATGTTTTATTTTTTTATCTAAGATGTAACTGTTGCAGAGATTTTTTAAGCTCTTTAACATTTATTCCCTCTATGTAACTAGATATTTTTGCCAAAATGTGGATAAATACACAACTTTCATTTGTCACTGTTTACAGCGGTTACTCTCAAATACACATACACTGGTCTCAAGCAAAAGATGTAAACACCTTTTTCTGAAATATACAAAACACAGGAGAATTGGATTATGCTCCCAGAGTGATTTATGAAGTTGTACCTTTCTGATCGTCATACATTCACTTACAGTTCATAGCTTTAAGTTCCATAAATATTGGTCCACTTAGAAGATAGAGAACTCCAAAACAAAGTCACAGACACACAACCTGAACATATTATCACATTCTAATGTTGTTATAGCTAACATTTGCCTATCGACACATTTGGAGTTATGTTATTAGACAGTTAATGAATTACAGTCCGATGTTCATTCTACTTTTAGCTCAGGTTTGGTTTCCATCAGTTCTTGAGAAAAATCAAAACAATGAGCTAAGAGAGACTACAAAGCTCTGCAGAGATGCACAGTTGGTGATCATTTTCTGTGGGTTCAGCACTGCAGTCATTTTATTCATTGATGATTTGAAAAATATGAATTAGTAGCACTTTAAAGATTGGATAGTCACTATGGTTACACATAGTAACAGCTCAGTAACAAGGCTGAAGTGACATGCATGTTGAGCGTGTTATAACAAGGTTTGTGTTCATTAACCTTACAGAGATGAATAACACTCACATTATACTCGAAAGTCAACGCTGTCTGGATTTCTTCAAATTCTCTTTTGTCCAGCAGAAAAGAATCTGAGTGATGTCAGCAATTATCTTCTGTGTGTGTGTGTGTGTATGTGTGTGTGTGTCTGTGTGTGTGCGTGTAGAGCTACTGGGAACAAGCAGCTTTATCTGACCTTAAGTGTGACCTGTCTTTAGTTTATAAAAACCTGTGTTGTATTTATTATTATTACTCTGATTGGTTGATCCTCCTCTCACAGAAAAACAACCTTTTCATAGACATGAATTCAACTGGACCTCTCTGTGCTTTTAATCTGTTTCTGCCACTTTGTCATGACCCTTGTCTGTGAAGGTCCTCTGTCCTCCAGGTAAAGGAATTTTCAGTTGTACATCATCAAAGTATCTTGCCGTGTATGACTGTAGACAACTGAGTTACACTAACTACTAGAGACATAACATCGGTTTTAAGATTGCAGAGCTTCAACGCTTTGAGGAGAGTGATAACACCAACACTAAAGCTGCGTATTGATATATTTTGGCAAAACATATTGAGGACACAAATTGACAGAGGCGGAATGAATTAATCTGGAAATCAAGGTGAATGCATCCCCTCTGTCTGTGAACACTACAAGCCATTTGATTCTTTTAAAGATATAGAATTTGGGTTCAGTATCTTTTTAAATTTGCTTTTTTTCTTTTTTGGGGAGAAGGCACTGTATGGCTTTATTAGATAGCAACAGGTGAGAGATGACAGGAAACGAGGGGAGAGAGAGATGAGGTGCAACATGCAACCAAACCTGACAATCTGACATTCACACCCACTTCATGCAGCGAGTGACCAGCTGTGCCGAGGAGTCAGGATTTGAACTTCTCTGTCTAGTTCTCCTTCTTCATTCATGACACTACTACATCCTGCATGTCACTTCTTTGGTGAAAAAACAAGTGCAACACTATGACAATGAAAAACAAAGAGCCCCCTCTGCCAGCTGGTCCTGAAGCTCTGCCCACACATACCAGGGCTTGAGGACAGACACTAAACAATCTGGCCCAACCAAATGATCTCAAAAGAAAGAGAAAATCATATCAAATATTGGGACATAACCACCAACTCACAAAGTAAACTAGAATTCTATTTAACCCTAAAGAGAGAGTACATGGTGGCTGAGTACCTGATTGCTGGTACAGATAGAAAACGAAGGAAACATGTTGACAATGCACAGACTGACTGTGACAGGCCATCACAGGCAAAGCAGGCAGGGAGGCCAGGCTGTTTTCATTTTGTCATAGAAGAAAGGTTGAGACGGAATCTCACTTCCTATTACACTGTGAAAAATATAAGGATTTGAGAGAGGTTTTTTCTCTGAAAAAATAAATAATATTTATCCTGACTTTATCCATCTGCTCAATCTTCAGAGACTGCGCTACGTATCTATGGAGAGAAAATTCAGTGTGCAGTATTAGCAGTAAATTATGTTAACTGTTGTCATACATACACAAAGAGAAACAAACTGTAGTAAGTGTTTCTGAGACATCTACAAGTATTAGGGCTGTCCATGTTATTCTACCTACTGGACTCTTTTGCCACTACAGCTGTTCAAAGGGTCTTATCTCAGACCTTCTTTTAATTGATTGCAAATGTTTTTAATTTCAATGTAATCATATCTGTTTTCTTGTATTCATTCATCGTTTTATTTTCTTCTATTTACCTACCTAGTATTGTTTTACACTGTTGTTGCTGTGTTGTTGTTGTTGTTGTTGTTGTTGTTGTTTCTCAACATCATTTTAAACGAGGATTCCTCCTCAATGGTCTTTCAAGGTAAAATAAAGGTTAATAATAATAATTCCTTCCATACATTAAGGACAATTTTACTGGTCTGTGTGTTTATGAGTTGAATTAAATAATTGTTTATTGCCTTTTATGTTACTGTATTTGTAAATATACAATCATGATTGTATATTCATTGATAATCATCTGTCAATTGTAATCATTTTACTGCTGTACTGCTTTGGCAAGTTTCTAATCAGTCATGCCAATATAGCTTATTTGAATTTGAAAATATATGCACTGTTATCCCTGCATTAAAACAATACTCGCAACCTGCTTTATGCTTCACCTTGGAGTGTTGCCATTTGGAACAACTATAAACACATTTGATTTCTGACGTGGCTGGAAACAAACCAGCTCTGATCGACCATAAAGCATCCCTTGTGTGGTGTGTGTCTTAACCAGTGTGTTAGCAGGGCGTGCCATATTTGTATTTTCTTATAAGGACAATCATTTTCATAATTGTCACCAAAACACACATTAAAGGAGAAGCAAAATTAACAATTTAGGTTTTAACTTGTGGAGAAATTGTGATGCTGAGTTTTCTAGTGGCCATTAAAGGAACAACAGCTTCACCACTTAGCATTTAACATTCAGCTATGTCCACTGCCACATAGTTATGATGTTAAAAGGGAATTTGAAAACCTGATTTACTATATACTGGTCACCCATACAAGGATATGTGAATGTAGGTGTCTGCCATAGTGGCTGCTGCTGTTCCTGCCAACTACTCTCTGTTTATTCCTAACAATTTTGCTTCAGCCTGAAATGGAAAGGAGGATTTTTCCAAGGAAAGACCTCCTGTGAGGTTGATGTTGAAAGAAACATCTATACTGTAATGTTAAGTGTAAAATGGCATGGATTATTATGTGGAAAATACCAAAAAAGATAACAATTAGTATGTTATATTACATGTAAGATGGCGCCGACTGCAGAAATGTAGGGTGTAATTCTGTGGCTGGGACATAAATCTGACCATGAGTGCTTTGTAGCTGCCCAGGTCAGTCCTCCTGTGGGAAAAGAGAGATGAGAGGCTCAGGGTCAATCTGGGCTAAGCCCTGCTGGTGCCAGTGGACCCCCTGGTTCCCCTGACAGACCCTGGGACAGAGTTCACATCAGACCCAGGTCAAATGCTGTCTAAGAAAATGACTTGGTGCTGGCTTCAGCCATCAGGTAAATGCATCGTCAAATAAGGGAAAGGTTTTACACTTCATATCACCAAATCATTAAACCTCTTTTATTCTTTGCAAAGATTAACTAATTTACAATATTTTACCTGGCTGAAAGAAAATGATTACAACAAGAGAGCACATGTACACAGCACACAAAAGTACTGCTACAAAATATGTGTATAGTAATACACATATTTTGTTCCTTATTGTAACATCAGAATTCAAACTTTTGCGATTTCACAAGAATATAGTTTGTAAATGTTAATAATTTGACTGTAATAGGATTTCAGCATTAAAAAAATGACATTCCTAAAAATGGACATGCTATATACAGTAAGAGGTTTGGCCTTGTGTTGTGTGTTTTTTCTTCTTCCCGTGGTTAACTGACCAAGGAGATGACATTACATCACTTAGAGACATTTTTAGCAGCTATGTTGGAGTTTGCTTTTGATTTTGTGTCACTGGAAGATGTCTTGTTATATTTTTATTTGATATATTACAATGTATTCTACTTTCAAGTGTAAATGGGCCAAACATTTTGGCATGACATGAAAATAAAAACAAATTCACCCACGTTTTAGAAGAACATTTTCCAGATGTCTGAAGTTTTGCTGTCAGTTCCTCAGAATCAAATAAGAGTGAGGTGTTTGTTTTTTAAAGCCAAAGTTAAACTGAAGTATCAAAAATTCAAAGAAGAGGAAACACAGTGTCCATTATGGAGCTGAGAACTTTTTTTTCTAATAAAAATGCCAGACATTCATTTCTTCCATTGTCTTCATTGTGAGAATTTCTACTTTTCTTTCTCTTATGTGACAGTAAACTAAATATTTTGGGGTTTTAGGCTGTTTATCAACAGAAAAAAAACAATATGAAGACATTTTAGGTAATTGTGATCAACATTTTTCCACTTTTACTGACATTTCATTGTTCCAAAGATTGATCAAATATTCAAGAAAATGTAAATTTATTGCATTAGTTGCAGCCTTAGACCATGATGTATACACACAGGAGCAGGAAACAGACATGATGTAGCCAAGGGGACTCCAGCTCCACTAATTGGAAAATGTGTGTCTTTTGTTGCCCTTGCTATGGCTACTGTTGCTTTGCTCTGCAGCAACATGTATTACTACAGTGTGTGATTTCCTGCATTTCCCAGAATGACTTTTGACCTTTTATATCCTGCAGTTTGCTCAAGTAGACAGAGTAGCATGAATGATTTCACTTTCTTTCAGACTTGTAGTCCATATTGGAGAAAGATAAAAGAGATCAAATATAAGAACAATCTCAAAATTACCACCTCATAAGATGACCATATTGAGAGAGAATTGAAAGTTCTCATGAAATTCTGAAAAACCTGTTGCAAGACCAGAATTGAGGAAATCAACCTGAACGCAACTGATCGGAAAGAGGAGCGAACTTAACAGAAGTGAGTCTAGTAAAATCGAGTGCAAGGTTTTTGTGAGCTCGGCCGAGGCGCGATCCGGCCGCTCTCTGCACCATTTTCCCATTCTCCGGCTTTTCCATGTCGACTTCGCTCTGCAGCCTCGCTCCTGAGGAAAAACAGACGCCCCCTCTGCTGCTGCCCTTCCCCTCCTCCTCACCCTCCTCCTCCACTGCCGGCTTTCTTCTCTTCCCCCCTTGCCCCTTGGGCTTTTTATGGCAGGGCTTCTAACACAATGACCTCTGCCATGCATTAGACTGCATGTATACATCCATACACAGCAAAATAAAACAAGAACAGTATGTGATAAAGTATGAGAATTAGTTTTTGAATGCGTATATTTTAACTCAAATCTTTCTGTAAGGTGATTCCTGCTCCCCAAATCCTCATCTCTGTCAGTTTTCAGCAGCAGTAACAGCATTTTGATTTATCCCGTGCAAAACACATTTGTACTTTAATCCAATGAGAGTAAGAAATCATCTTTCCCTCATGGAGATTTTCATTCAGCTCTTTTCTGATTCTGCCGTGCTGCCTTGTCTGGACAATCGCTTCTGTAGATCGTCTGGCACGCAGCCGCATTATGCAGAATGACAAGCTGTAATTTGGTGTACACATTTACCTCATTTGCATGAGAAGCATTTGTGCTGCCTGCCACCAAGCTGAACGAATTAACTCAGCGGTTATTCTCAATCTAAATAACGGAGGCTAAATTATGAGCAATGCTGGGAAGTGAGGGAGCAGCTCGTTACAACAGAGCAGCTTTTTGTTAAGTTATGGCATCCATTGTCTTTCTGTCCATGACTTACAGGTAAATGACGTCTATTTTGACTTGGACACATCATAACCACAGACCAGATGAAAAGCAACTATGAACAGGAAAAATTAAGTGAGAGAAATGGACTTACAGCAGTATGTGCAGAAAACAATCTAGTCATTTTACAATTTTGATATCTTTAAAAATAACATGTCTTGCATATCAGATTGCTTGTCAAAACACTTGCAGAAAATGTTTAAATAAATACCCCTTACGTATGTCCAAAGCTGAAAATCTTAATATACCTAATTTCTACGTCCTGTTTGACTAGCGTCAAAGTGAATTATACTGCTGTGCAAAGAATTTCTGATTTTACCTTGTAAACTGTTTCAAACCTTTTAAGCAACACAATCATTGATGAAATTTGATGTTTTACTTCTGCATGGATCAAGTCAAGTTCACTCACTTTTAGTCATATAGCGAAAATTGGACCAAAATCAGAAATGACACATATGCATCTAAGGGCTTTACAATCTGTAAAACATACAAGACTCTCTGTCTTTAGACCCTTAATTCAACTAAGGAAAAACTCCACAAAGAAAAGTGAAAAAGGAAGAGCAAAAGAAGTCCTTCAGATTTTAGACCAATACGTTTAATATCAATAAGCTAATGTTCATGATAATAAAACACACAAATAAATAAATAACAACCTTACATAAATTGCTACCAGATTTGGTACATTAATTGAACAGAACATTTTAGACAAGATCCAAGGTGTTAATAAAGGTCAAATTCAATAGAAACTTTGTTTATTTGCAGATGATCTTTTGGTGTATTTAACCAACTCTGAAAACCCCATCTTTCCTTTTCCTTTTTTCTGTATACAAATTAGTTTCAGCTTATAAAATGAACATGCTTGATGAACATCAGAGGGGATATCCCTCCTCCACGACAGAGAGACAGCAACAGATGTAACTGTGTGAGTGTAAAGTTTTCCTGTCTAAATAAAACGGTTACATTATGTGTTGTATCTAAAGAGTAATCAGAAATAATAAATATAAACATTGCATTATGGATAGAGAATGGTTGACAGAATACCCCACCTTTTTTATTTATTTTTTTATTTTTACATTTATAAAAGCAAGAAAACTAAATACCCCCCACATGTTTTCATTCATTAATCTTGTATAGCAGACATCCTAGTTCAGATAGAGGTCTGGCAAAAAAATATTTGTCCAAACAAAAAGAAGAGAGATTGAGAAACGGAAACAGCACTTATCTTTCCCTGTAATATAATTATATTGTTTTGAATTATAACAATAGTCTGCTGTGTCTCTGGCCCTTTTCTAACCAAATTTTGGACATGAATTTCTCCAGACCTCTATAAGCCTGACAAGACAGAGGACTGCATGCAAGATTATATCTAGTAATGAAACCCCTCCTCCATCCTGACATGATTATTACAGCCAACCACATAACATACAACAGGTAGTTTATCTGGTACTGGTGTGAAATAGTGGTGTGCACCTGTCACTAATTGGACGATGGGTTGAGAATACAGTATGTAAGACAAGTAATACATTTTTAGGTCAGTGAAGAGACAAACATCCTAAGACAGCACTCCACTTTAATCATTGTGTACCATTTTCACAACATCCTATTATGTTTTTCTACCTAAAAAACTAATAGGTCTGATAATTCACCCTTTATAAAAAGTTAATATGCATTCAGTAATGTCTTTATTTATGGTTAGTAAATTATATTTTCAAACGATTTACAAATTATCTGTAAGCCGTTAATAAGAATAACTTTGTAAGTTTCTATTAGCAGAAGTTTTTTTAGTCACTTGCTATTATAAATATATAAGTCATTGATAAACTGTCATACATTAAGTCTGCAAGTGTGAATGTACATAAGCAGGTTTGTAAATTAATTTAGCTGTAGGTGCCACAGTCCTTTGGAGGGGTTTTCCTGATGAACTTAAGGGCTAAAAGTCAAAAAAAGTTTGACGCTTGAGGAGGATTTTCTACAACCTGGCAACCCACAATTATTCTCATTAGGGGCCTATGAAAGTAAATTATTTATTCACCATTGATGAAGCTCTTAATTAATGCTTACAAATCCCTTATCAGAAAGTGATTTCAAATAAGCCATAACATTCATGATATTGTTTTTGGGTAGATTGGCCCTTCATTAGTGTGCACACCAGAGCACAACCTGTACATGAGACCACCCATGTCAGCATAAAGACTGTCAGAGGGCACACACGAAACACAGCAATATGATAAATGCTCATGTCTTGACATTTTTGAACCTCAAACGTGCCTGGTATACTTTAAAATCTAAACTAAACTTTTAGCCCAGTGGGTTTGTCAAGTGTAACAGTTTTTCCTTTTGTGTGTGGTTTTGTTTTCTGGGATTGTTGTGACATGAAAGATGACGTGATGCCTAACAAACAGCTCAAGCAGACACTTATTAAGAAGATATTTTCAAGCTGTATTTTGCAACATAAATATGCAGAAAATCATTGTTTAATTGTGTTAAATAACCACAACTTAAAAAAGATTACAATCCAACTGTGCAACTGCAAAACTTCAAATGTTAGAATAGATCATTTAGATGATCTAGGAGGCATTTATTGTTTTCATAAAGCTGCAGGACCGTGGCAACCGTTGACATCACAAAGGTCGTCCTCGGTGACATCTCCTGACATATTGGGAATTTAATGACCTGAAGAAGTTTTTTTCACAGCTGATTCGCATATATATTTAGACAGAGAATCTTAAAATTAACCAGTGCTGAAAAACTGAATATAGGATGATAGGGATTTGGAGTTCTCCACAAGAATAACATAAATAGCAGAGCAGTTTTTTTTTTTTTTTTTATGAAAAAAAAAAATGGTATGTGGAATTCCTCATATTTCTAAAAACTTGCTGCTGAGTAACAACCTCTATGAAACATACAGCTTTTTTAGGAGCAAAAGTGAACATCAAAGTTAAAACTTGACAATTAAAATGTGCAGAACTCAAATGATTTTTATTGCATTAAATATTCATGTAATGACTCTCTCGCTTCTCTCTGACTCACATCTGAGTGAGAGTAAATCCTTTTTGTCAATATATGAATGAAAAATTGTGGCTGTTGTGAGCTGAACCACACAAAACCAGTGGGTAATTTTATGTCTTCTGTGACTCCATAACTGCTTCTACATCTCAGTCTGCTACAAACCATTTTCCATTTTTAACATGAAAGTGGTCTTTCTATTTGTTCAGATTTTTAATCTTTTTTTTTTTTGGTTTTGTCAAAGAATAAGTGTTTTACTCCTTAAATGCAGAAGAAGCCCAGAAGAAGAAGCCCAAAGTTTGCATTGGGTTGTTTGGTTTAGGATTAAGGTTAAGTCACTGTTTCTTAAACATTCTTGTGCAGACATAACTGTGATCTGTGCTCGATGTCTGCTCGTGTATTTCTCTTCAGTCTGTCAGAAACTGCTGACTGCTGTCACACTTTAGATTACTTCTTAAATAGCTAAATTTGAAATCAAATAAGATATCAGTTCTGTATTTTCCTGTCATGACTGGAAAATTAAGAGAGGTAAATTATTTTGAGAGTCTCTTCCTGTGTTGCGTCACTATCCACATTCAGAACTGTGATGAATCTATAAATCTTCCCACCTATGAATTGTACTGGTCTTGTGTACCTTTAAGCCTGATTATATGTGATTCAGAAAGCTGATGGATGTGAGAGCAATAAGCTGCACTGCCACCTTGTAGCATGCTGTTAATGTTTCTCCTCATCCTGTGCCTTATTTCACTCTGGATTACGATTAGTTTTTTCAGCTAACAAGCTATCTCTTCTTCAGAACTTTCTGTGATATGTGCATGCGTGTGTATGCAGATGTGATTGTGCGTTTGCCCGCCTGCATGTGAAAGTGTCTCCTCCCTAAGCCCCCTCGTGAGAGTCGTACATTATATATTGTTTATTTGTGAGGAGGATTACAGCATTCTGGAGCCTATAATCCATTTTCAGTTTTAAACACACCCATCTCTCCTCCTCAAATCTACGGCCTGTCGCCAAGGCAAGAACTCTGAACCTGTGGGCTTCCCTCTGCTTGTGAGAACTATCCCAACACTCACAATCCCAAAAAAAACCTTGACCGCCCCTGCCAGGCTGAGGTGGAGATGGGATGCGTTGTTTTACGGCATAATCTGTCTTGTATGTCTCAGGCCAAATCCTATTTTTACGGCTTGCTTATACATTCCTGCTGCAAATGGTTTACATACTGAGGCAGGGAGCCGTCCTAAATCAGCTGGCAGCTCCGTGCAGCTGGGACAAGGTGGAAACCTTGTCATCAGCCCGCTCTACCTGCGATTAATGAACCTCAAATTAAGATAATAACATCTCGGTTTGACCCTGGCCAGCAGATTACATCACTTCCACAGAAATTCAATTTCAGCTCATGTCACTCATAGTCACCTTTGGGCTCGGGAGTATTTACCCACCTTGTGTTTTCCTTCAGATTTATTTAGAGAGGGGACCACTGCCCATTCATGAAATTGGTGGCATGTTTTCTCATATTCGTTGGGTCCTTCAGCGCTGTTCAAACACCGCTGAGTGAAGGTGGACAGGCTGTATAATGAGGAGAGGAGTTAGAGGGTGATGACTCTGCCATTCAAGGGCCGAGCACAATCTACGCTTGTGTTTCAGGCGAAGGCCCTCGAGTGCAGCCACACAAATCCTCTGTTACCTACTCTGTTTTAAAACCTTGTTTCATTCATGTTAGCAGCTCATAAATGGCCGCCCACTGCCTCAGGAAAAACAAGCTGAGGCCCTTCAGTTTTATACGATGCAATCTGTTGCGGGGCCCTAATCACCCCTCTTGATTTTTTTAATAATGTAAGCTTTAGTTTGATAAGAGGTTATACTGAATGCAGAGCTTTGTTTATGTAATGTTTCAACTAGAAGAGGAAACAGCTGTATGTCATTGTCAGAGCAACATGATTAAAAGTTTAAAGTGATATGTTTTCCTTTTATTATACTGTAAAAATACCTTCTTAGTTTGTTGTTAACACAAAATAAATGTGCACGGATCAGCAGTTAAAAGGGGTCTGATGGGAACATGACCAGGGGCCCAAGAGGGTCAGGGGCCCCCAAATCCAGAGCCTCTGTGTGAAGTGAGTCTCATTAACATTTCTGGTTGCAGAGTGAAAGGTCTCAGTTATTCATGTCAGTAACAGAGGCTCAAAAATTAACTCTGAAAAATGGAAACAAGAGGCCAAAATGTTGATTCTGAGGGTGTCACTATGGGTCACAATCACACCTTCTGAGGAAGTGTTTATTCTCAGGTTCTTGTACATCACATCGTCACAGCATACAGACCATAAATAAGAGCAAACATTCATATCAGCCTCCTAGAGTAATTAATTGCGTGTCAAAGATATCAGGAATTTCTGACAGCTGCTACATTGTTGACAAACTAATGACAAAATGACTGTGAAGCAACTAATGCTTTCAGAGAAATTAATAATCCAGTGTTAAAACCAATTTAATCAATTCTGCTGTTTAAAAAGAAACTGTTTGAATCTGGTTTCACTCAATTGTCTATGGCAAGTCTTTATTGTCTTAGCAGAAATGACACTGGGGAAGTCAGAGCTTGTGGTGTTTGTTTTTTAGCAAGCTAACAACGATTAGCAACTCCGTAAAAACATTAGGCTACTTGTGAATTATTACTAGTAACATTAAAATAATATATTTATACACAAGCATACTTTGGACCACAACAAAATAAGGCTATAAAAACAAGAAAACGAACCTGTTGAAAGTTCTTGTGGAAATATTGAATTCTGAATTTTGCTAAGTGAGTGTTAGGCTAAATGAGACTTGAAATAGTAAAAGTATGAATTTCCTCTTTCTTTGTTTAAAACACATTCTATAACTGTGCAATGGGGTTTAATTTTGTATTTTTTCCCACCAGCTGCAAAGATTAAAACTACAAATCATTCCATTCTCATAAGAAATGAAGGCATTTATATCATATTGTACTGTTTATGCTGCTGCTGAAGTAGCTATTATGCAGTTTTGTCCTCCTCCCTCTCACTCCCTTCTGCACCGGCTGCTTCATTGACGTAAGAAGAAAAAGTAGCTGAATTTTACATTTGAGTTTCCTTTTTTCCCCCTCACCCTCCAATGTGCTTTCTCCTCTGTATCTTCGCCTTGCTTCCAGAGGAATTGCTTTTTTCTTGCATGTGGGAGAAAAAAAAAGTTCTTAAAAGTCTTATGAGTGAAAAGGATGTTACCTCATTAAAGAAGAGGCCATAAATCTGTCTCCCTCCTCAGCAGCACCGCTCCACATCTGGCCGTTCGTTCCAGCCACTCATTGTTGCTGAACCCCGGATGGGATTTATGGTCCATTCTGCTTGTGTCACATGTTGTTTAGTCCTGCTTTCCTATCAGCAATCTCATGCTGGTACCATTCCGTCTGATGTTTGGGATTTTTGCCAAAGTGTAATGCTCTCTGTATCAAGATAGTCAGACTAAGTCTGTCACTTGTGAAATGTGCTTACTGTAGCTCTGTAACTGAAGGTGTTAACTGCTGCTGTCTTCAATGATACTTCTCCAGAGATAACCAGGAAACAATCTGGATGAATACATGTTAAAATGAAAAATAAAATGTAATGATTTTTCTTTTTGCACGTGCACAAAGTGAGCCTCACTTTGTAAATATTTCAGGTAGTAATTCATAATACTCCAAATATGGATATTGTACACCAGCATATGTTCTTGGCCATTATGTTTAGTTTGAAACATCATATGGAAACCACACATTTCTGTATAACATCTGAATGTGTATTACAACTAAAATTTTGTAACATTTCTTCATGTCAGACGATGAACTCCTGTCCTGATCCTGTTAAATGTTTGATAGACTGAAAACAGCTCAGGGACAATGAAAGAGGTCCAGGACTTAACTCTTCTCTCCTCTTCTATGTTGTGTTTTAAATAGCATGTTGATAATAGAAGTAAACCTAATTACTGCAGAAGTTTTGTTTTGTTTCAACTGTTTAGCATTAAAGTCTGATTAAATTACATTGTTTAAATGCTCATAATATTCCTAAAAGTTCAGGTTTTTTTTTAAAAATAAGATACCATCTGTGATTGTCTTACAGCATCTGAAGCCATCTTTTCAGTAAAATTGGTGAGGGAGCGACTGCCAAAAATCTTTATGTAACTTTCTGAAACACACAATATGGCAAACACATCCACCTTACCCAGCAATTGGACAGGTGTGCAAGGGTTTTTAACTTTTTGCTCAACCTCCCTCTTTTCATTCTTCACATAACAACACAAGACAGATTGAAAGTGTGCCATTATCCACTTCAATATGATCCTCATGTGAAGAATACAACACCTATATCCGCTTCTACCTTTGGAGGTTACAACTTAGTTTGTTTCAAGCATACCACAAATATACCCTCAACTCACTGCTAATCTTTTCAAAGTGAACACATTCACAAGTGAGCCCTAAAACCAGTAAAATATGTGGTATCAGCTGACTCTACAATATTTCATAAGTGATTATGAAAAAATGATATTTGTTTTATTCAAAATTTCTAATTAGATCAGGCTCTGTCATACACAGACAGTATAGTTAATAGACAGCTACATTTAAACCGTCACATACATGCATTTTCTTAAACATCTATTCAATGGAAAGCTCTTCACAAATGTGATTTATCCCTATCGACTTCTTAAGATTCTCTATTTAGGGTTTTACTTTCATTTTCTGCCTAATGTAGTTTAAATCAGGGGACTTGACTTTCTAAAATGTAGAGTCCTGGTTTTGTTTGGCTCCTGAATCTCCTCCTCAGGGCGCTTCACCTATTTTTTTTTTCTCTCTGTGTCTTTTTTACTACTTCATAACCAAATGTGGACGAGCCTTTTGGGCAGACAGGCATCCACTCCCTTCTCTCACGGTCTCTCACAGCCAATACATCAGTGTAAAAGCAAACCTGTGACGTCGGGTCATGATATACTGTGACTCGACTTTAAGTGTGTGTACAGGTCGGAATCTCTCTGTACGTGTAGACAGAAGCACTGAGGCCGTAGGCTGACACGCAATGCCAGACGCTTCCAATTACATCTCTGTATCTGTCAGGGGGCCTCCGAGCTTTGCCCTTTATGAAAACAACAAGCGGCACAAGAGCACGCGAGGCCGCTGCGGTCTGGACAGCAGAGACCCACTGGGCTGTTTGCAGCCCGGAGTAACTTTTCACGCTCGTCCAGGAGCTGATGGCTCAGCTTATTCTGTCTTAAATTATGTTCAGTATTATGAAACAGCACAGGGGAATTTTTAAAATGTTAGTTTGCGTTACTTGACCTGTGAAAGATCCTCAATGTACTGAAATGTAGTTGCAAGCTTTTTTTTCTATTGTACTATAACAAATTACAGTTCACAAAGCATCATGCTCAAATAATTACTACTGACCCCATACAGGTGTTATGTTAAAAAGAAGATTGATGCTCGAGGTCACAGCTACCACTGAGGAGACCGAGGTCATATCCTTAGTATTATCTCTGGGTATTTAAATGGTTTAATCACCTGGGGAGGAATTTCTATCTCTTTGCTCTTTTAGGCCAAAACCTAAATAAACCTAAATTTACTAAAGTGATTACACAAATTATCTCATAAGATCCATGAAATACAAATTTCACCTTGAGAAGAGAAGAACATTCAACTGAAATTACAGTTTTCTTTGTCTATGCCTACTGCATGATACTGGGTAATCTTAATTACTGCTGTAGGCCTGTACAGTGATTGTATGCTTTTATACATCTCAAAAGAATTACCTCTGTTTAGGAAGTGTTTGCACAGAATTACCAACTCAAACATAACGTGACATGCTTCCTCTCTACAGTAACTTAATAAAACATGCATGAACTCTGGGATGGTCCTTTAGATACCCCTTACTTCGCTGTGGTGCTCCTTGCTATATGTAGCTTTAATTGCATCACACAGCAAGCAGCACCTCAAGTTCAAACAGCACACACTCATCCTGCGACATCAGCTGAGCCTCCGCCGCTGCGACACACCGCAGCTTCAAAGCTGCTGCTCGTCTGGCTCACGCCAAAACCATTTACAGTGGTGGAGAGCAGACCGCCGCCACACAAAGGAAGCTTTGCTTTAATGTTATCAGAGACTGATCCACGTGTGTACAGCACTGTAATGATGCTGTATTTCCCTGCCTGTCTGACAATGACCTTATGGCTTTTATAAGCGGCCCCTAATACAACTATACACCATTAGAGAGCCACTTTTATTACGTTTCCAGCCCTGGAGTAGCCCATTCATCTCCAACTAGATGGATTACTCTTGTTTTTTGTGATTATCAAGATGAATGAGTTTATGTTTCCCTCTGGCGTGGGTGGAGGGAGGATGGGGGGGTTTAGATGGTGTCTGAATGGCTCTGAGCATCTCTGGGCAGAATCAGAGGGCCACAAAACATAGATTATCTTTTATGTATTTGTTGTTTTGTTTTTTGTTTAAAAAAAAAAAAAAAAAAAAGCTTAAATCACTTTACCATATTTTCTATAGAGAGCTTGATTGTTATCTGTTTCTGTTAGGTCATGTCTGGTGCCATAGTCTCTTTGCTGCTGTTTCAGCTGCAGTCACTGCACAGTTATATTAGCTGAATGTGGCCTCCGGTCGACGCTGTCAGGTGAATCCTCCTTTTAAACCAATATAAATCTAAATAAATGTTATGTTATGCAACTTGGTTTTTTGCATTAATATTTTTGCTGATAAGAATGTCATTACCATTTTTCATGCAAATTAAACAAAACATATAAACCCCACTGAGGACAATAAGTTTGACTTCTTGTCAGGTCACTCACATCAAGGTTTTAATCTTTTATTTCAACAATATGTAATGAAACTGAAAATAAAAATAGAAAGTTAGAAACAGAAAATAATAATATAAGACATTACAATTGCACAGAGGGCAAAATGCCTTACAAAACAAAGTGGTTACGAAATAAGAGAGCTTTTAACAGCTAAGTAAAAGTCTCCACTAACCCGGAAAAAACGTTAGTCACTGCTGATTTTTAGCCTGGATTTTGAGACAGTCAGAAGGCCTTGATTAGAAGACCTGATGGATCTCAGTGATCTCACGGTGGCCAAGGGACACAATAATTTAGAAACGTAAAGTGGAGCCAGCCCATTTAGTGTTGTATAGGTTATTAATATAATTTTAAAAATCAATTCTTCACTCTTATCAAATATGTCATTTTTGTCCTGGACATGTAGGAGCTGCTTACAAACTTCTTTCTCCAACACTTTGGAAGTGAAAGGAATTTTGGATATAGGTCTATAGTTCAGTGGGAAGTAATGGGTCAAGGCTTTTTTTTTAAAGAGTGGCTGAATAATAGTATGTTTAAAGCAATCAGCCCAGAGTTAAGAGAGCTATTCACAATGTATGATTTGGCCTATGGAGCCAAGAACAAATCTAAAAAGAAAGGTTGGAACAATGTCAAAATGGCTAGAAGGATGATGAATTTGGGACACGACAGCATTGAGTTCTTCCAAGGAAACTGGGGTAAACTGGCTCAATAGAGAAACAGGAAGGCGATATCTTAGACTTTATGTCAGTGACCTTATCCACAAAGAATGATAGAAACATTTCACAATCATCTTTCAAAAAGTCTGGTAATGGGGGAAGAGCAGGGTTCGCCAATCAATCAATCAAGCAAGCAATCAAGCAATCAAACTGTATTTATATAGCACCTTTCATACAGGTCAATGTAGTTCAAAGTGATTTACAGTTGATTGACAAGCTGATAATAAGACAGGTGACAACATAAAGAAAAGGAATAAAAACGAGAAAACAAAAACAGAGAAAAAAAATTAAAAGGAAAAAACAGAGGCCAATACAGGCAGAAGAAAATAAAATAAAATTAAATTAAATAATAAATAAAAATGTTTAGAAAATGTATATAAAGTAAAATAAATAATAGAAAATAAAAATAAATGAAGAATAAATACATAAATTAAAATAAGAGAGATAAAGAAGGAAAAGCTTATTAAAAGTTAGAGTAAAAAAACTAGGTTAAAATAGATTAAAAAGACAAAACAAAAGTAAAATGAGATAAAAGAGCCAATCCATCAATTGTGCTAAACAAAGCACTAGGATTTTTCTTATTAAAATGAATCATGTTGAAAGATTTTCTGATAAAAAGATGAAAGCAATTCCTTCATGTAGGTAAACCTCCAGCTAAGTGTTTTTTTAAGATATAATTTTAATGTGAAGCTTCAGCCATTTGAATTTGTCAAATTGAATAGATGTCTTTCAAAAGTACAGTCTTTTAAGTGCCAAATTGTCATATTCCACCATGACTTTCAATGTTGTTTGTTGTATGTTCGTACTCTTAGTTTAGTTTCAGTTTTATTTTGAAATGTGTTCTCCTTGTGTTTTTGTTACCTTTACTTCCTGTGTTTGCCATCCTTTTTAGATTACATCATGTGTTTCACCTGTGTCTTGCTTCATTCACCTGCACCTGATGTTGGTTTGTAATCATTCTTTGTTTATTTAAGTTCAGTTTTAAGTTAACTGTTTGTCGAAAGACCTTTTTCTTCTGCCTTGCCTTTGCGTTCGGCCTCTGCTTTTGGGTCCACTACTATGACACAAATACCACCTTTGTGTTTCCTCATACAGCGTTTCCCTGTTAAGATTATTAAGAAATGTGGTGGAAGTATATCATAGTCTTCCACCGCATATCAATAGGGAAACACTGTCTGAGGAAACACAAAGAGGGAATTTGATGCTGAAAACAATGTAAATAGGGCAGACATCCACTTGATATGATTAACTCAGACTGTGAAGCCTCATATAAGCTTCAGATGAACTTTTAAATGCATATTTTCACAAAAGAACTGTGAACACACTGAATGTTGGCCCTCATCCCTTACATTAAAGCACATTTGAAGGGGATCTTTTGATAGCCACTATGAAGAGGAGGAATGATTACAGCGATGAAAACCTCTTTCAGTGTTCATATCGTGAGCCTATCCTTTAATTTACAACACTCGCATCTAACACAACAAAACAGGATCTGAAAAATATGAGTGAGATAAAACTTGGCTATTTAAAACTATTTCATTCCTCATGATACATTTCTTAACGCTTAATGTTTGAATGTCTGTTAGAAAAACTGTTTCCAGATGAAATTTATCTTACAAATTTCAGAGCAAACTCTTGTTTGATATTTCACAAAATGTAACCAATTTCATCTATGATGGCTTTGAAAATGAAAAGGTAGCCTTTCTGCATACTTTAATGAGGTCCATTGAATTAATGTGTATGAATTACAGTGATGAGTCATGTCACCATATTCTAAGACAAAACAGAAATTCTTATTTCTGAATGTATTCATTGTAACAGACAACAATGCCAGCATGAAGCCAAACAGAAAAACCAACCCAATAACCATTAATAAAAAATGTAACAGGATTACAAACCTTGGGTCTCTGGCAATCCTATAAACTTATTAGTGAACAATTTTGACATTTTGACAATATTGTTAAAAACAAGGGAGCTGAGAGCTACACTGTATAAAATTAATACATTTGACTAGGTTTAATATAAGCTCTAAAGGTCAGAAAGGTCACTAAAAACCTGAGATATGCATTTAAAGGTTAAAGACCGAGAAATAGACAGCACATCCTCCTCTTCAGTCTGTGCTTTGATAATGAAAGTGTGTCCAGTCTGTAACGCTCTGTTGGACATCAGTAGAGACGCTGACAGTTATGGCATTTAGTTCAGTAAGTGACAGCACCGTCTGTTCCTACCGTAAAGTCTTTATCAAGACCAAAGCAGCCAGTTTGGACATTCCTCTTCTTTGTGTTGTGTGTTGTTTGCTGTGTTTCGTTTATTTGAGTTGTAAAAGATGTTCGAAATTGTCCTGGTGCAGGACCAGATTGCTGCTGAGGCTTTGATGAGCAAACTGTAACTGCAGAACAGCCACAGTTGTGTGTACAACTCTCCCCCCACTGAACCACCCCGAACCCCAAATCTAAATGGGGGGCTTTGATGTGGCTGGATGGTGCCTGTTGTTATTGTTTGTATCAGAGCTTATCACTGCCTGACCTCACCCCCCATCCTACCACACAACCCCCCCAACCAACCAACCAACATGCATGCATATACATTGCTGTCATTGCATCAGTAAAGGTCAGTGGCATAATATTTGTAGTTGCTTTTGCCCACTATTTGTTGCATTGAGTAAAAAATACTGACTTTTATTAAAGTCAGTCTCCATCTTTTCCTCCTCTCCTCTCCTCTCCTCTCCTCTCCTCTCCTTCCCTCAGTACAGCCAGAATCCCCCCCTGATAAGGATGATGGATGGGGCAGAACTCTGGCTCCAGCCAAGCCCAGCAGCTTCCTGGGGGCTGAGTGATACTGAGGGGGAAGGGGGAGGTGGTGGCAGTGTGTTTGGTGGGGATTGGAGGGGGGTTGCTTGCCAGCACCCTGTGCTACCAATAGGACTGCCAAATAAAATAAAACCATAATGCATGCACGTTACTCAACTTGTTTACAGATCTTTGCTTTTGGCAAGGTGAAAGCAGCCTTATTTTCCTTAACCACACATGATTTTAAGAGTTTTATCCATGGGAGTCTTTAGAAGTCTTTACAGTGTTCTTATGAGCCAGTGCGTGGCAGGATTTTCTTAATCTTTGAACCCATCAGCTATCTGTCTGACAAGGATTTAGCCTCTGGGGGCAACAGCCAATATTTCGGGGGATCCAGTGTATCAAGCAGATATCTGGATAACGGATATCCGGGCCAAGGCTTCCTCTTCCATGCAGCGGGTATTGTTTACAGTCGGTCTAACAACTTGAGACGGTCCAGATGACATTTTGGCTAATCTCTATAAACAGAAATATGCATATGAATGCAGATAAATTAAAAAATAAAAAGCTAAATTGTTGTCAGAACATAGCCGATTGGGTTCCGAGACTGCATTTCGGTCAGTTCTGCTACTTTTGTTCTGCACATGGACTGTTTACCTGCATGCAACCAAAGCCTGCTCAGATGTGATTGGTCACTACTATTCACTACTGCTACAAACAGACTAAAAAACACAAAACCTAAACATAAACCATCATGCTTCTGTCTGGTACCAAGATCTTGTCCCATTGACTACAGAATCTACATTCATATGCAGATATCTGTTTATAAAAATTAGGTTTTTCTCAATCCAGAAAAGATTATGCAATTATTAAGTTTGAGTGTAAAATCGTTAAGAAACTCACCTGATTTTGAGGAATCTTTGATATACATAGGTCTATGCTAAAGTTTGTATGCAATCAAAGTGAGCCTATTATAGTTTTCTTGTGTTTTCTGCCAGTTCCAGTTCCAATCAACTTGTTTCCTGAATCTTATGCACAAATCTCCGAAGACGTTGTTACTTCCTGAATCGTGCTGAATCATAACCAAAGAAGTAAAATGGTGTCGGGTCATTATTGTTTTAACTTTTTAACAGACACTTTCAGGGTGAGAGACAAAAACATGCAAGGACTCCTGCCTGGTACAAAAAGGGGACACAGTAGACACAACTGCCATTTGGGGGGACATGATGTATGTATGTATGTTGCAACTTTTTCATTAAATTCATACCATTTAGATTGTTTTTCTTACTTATACAGACACATCATATAGTCTACACATGAGGAGCACACACTTTCATTTTCAAAAGGTCTCTTTTCTCAGACAAAAATGGCACAATAAGATTAAAAACATCTTACTACCTATTCTATACACATACATTCCTTTATTAAATCAAATTTCAACAGCTTCTCATCAGTGCAGTTTGTCAGAACAAGACCCAAACATGTCTAAATGTGCATTCAGATAAAAAAAATTCTAAAGTCAACCTTTTTGTTTTTTAAGAATTGTTTGGTGAAAATGTGAAATTCCTTAATTAATCCTTCTAAAACCAATACTTTACCTACATATCACTTGATTATGCACTCCGCTTTTGATTTTCTGTTCAGTGTGAACTGCAGAAGCACAACCAGGTCAGATCCCATGTTTGGGGAAACTTATTTTGCCAAGAAAGACGTCCGGTCTGTGCAGCAACAGTGGTTCTCTATCTCCTACTGTAACTGTGGCATGTAACCTCCCGGCCACACAGCGCCGTTCTTCTGGAAAACAGCGATTAGGTTAATGATTTGTTTGGGTTTCAGGAAGACAGAGGAGGAAAGTCAAGCAAATATATTGTTAAATAAAAAGCCTAATCCCTGTTTACATCCCAAGCAAAGACAGGCATTTGTTTTCATTATGAATCAGACAAGATAGCGTTTCCCACATACATGCTTTTTAAAAATAAAACTTGACCAATTTTCCACAAGCATCTGTGCCGCCAGGATTAAGGGTGCAAAGTCTGCAGGCCGACATGCTGTCGTATCTTGGCACGATCAGAAACATTGACGGGGATGGCGGCCAGGAAGCTGGCAGCTGCAACCTCAAACAGTTTTGAAAAGTGTGTGTCCTCATGTCTTTGTCTTTATGCGGAACATAAATTCTCTCCACACACACCTCAGCTCTCTTGCACTTGATACACCCAGAGATACAGCCAAGGGACAACTTTTATTTCCCAGAATTCCCCCATAAGGTGTGCGCTTGCGGCTCACGACGATGATTTAGGGGTGTTTATCGCCACACACTTAAACATTTACTTTTCAGCGCAAGGTGAAGCTGAGAAGAAAAATGTCTCTCTGCAGGGTTCAACCTCTGGAGGATTTAACACCGTCTCTCCCCCCTACATGCCGCTGACGTTTACAAGACAAGCAAATTGTGATGGCACCCAAAGAATCATGGGATACATGTTAGGGCTTGGCTGGCTGTCAAAGCATCCAAGATTGTGCGTGTGTGTATTTTGAAAGGTCACTCACGGAAGTACATTCGGTCTTGATTGCTACTCCGCGTCTGGGAGGCGTCTCCATTTTTCATTGCAACACATTGTTTTGATCCAGTTCTTCTTTTTAATGACCCATAATCCTTTACTGTAAAACGGCTGGAAGGAGATCCAAAGGCCCCTGCTGAGTGACTTATTATCAGTTTATGTTCGTGGATGGAGAGTAAATAAATGAACATTTCTCTGTGCACCCTGAACTTTCACCTTTTTATGTTCTTCTTCTGAGATTCCTCACGACTTCTTGGCCGTTTTATTGCTTATTTCGTCTTTATTTTAAAATGTTTTAGTTTCACTCCCCCTCATGTGTCTCTCCATCTCCCCTCTCTTTCTTGCACCCCTCCACCTCTCCTGTGTTAAGCCTTGATAATATGCAACACCTTGAGCTTTTTAGGAGGCTACAGTTTTAGAGAAATAACTCCACAGACGCTGCTGACTGTTAAGCGCAGAAGTGTATTTCTGAAGGGTCACATGCAGGAGGAGATCGAAGTCGGGCCAGATCAAGGTCAACTAGTGATGAATTCTTTGTGATTAGGGGAATCATTTGGGTTCATTAAACCCAAATGAACTATAAAATAAACAGATATTTTAGTACATTTTCAGTCACAGAAAGCTAAAATAACTTTGAGGTTTTCATTTTTGTCATGGGTTTGAGGGGGGAGGACGTGTGTGTGTGTGAGTGTGTGTGTGTGAGTGTGTGTTCGTGGTTTCCACTAATGGGGCTCTGGGCTTTGGCTGAAACACATTAGGCTGTGTGGAGGAAAATAGCCGAGCATGATTAGTTACCACCTTAATGGTATAATGTCGCCCCTATTTCAGTTTTTCTGGAAAGGAAGAGATGAAGGGTGTGTGTGTGTGTGTGTGTCTTAGGGGAATGCACACATGGACAAGAATATGTGTGCGTGCAATGAATCCTAACAACCACTAACTCAAAACTTGTACACATTCTGTAAATGTTTTATCTAATCTATGAAAATGAAAACCTTTTTTATAACATATGTCACACGTTACAGTTGCAACAGTTGTTAGTAAAGGTTGGAAGTTTTTATTTATTCAGGTAAATGTATGACAGAAAGCTCATGGATGGATAAAAGCAGTCATGGTGAAAACACCATATGCTCACAATGACTATATTGACCTCCTGAGGTTTAGCAGGTATAGCTATTGTTTACCATGTTCACCATCTCAGCTCTAATTTTAGGTTGCCTTTTTAACATCTGGCCAGGGACAACAGATGGAAATGAGCTTTTTAGGCTAACTGTCTGTTGATTTATGTACATTGTCCTTGTCAAATAAATACATTAAATTAAAATGAATACATGATATGACTTAATTGTGCAAACTTGATCATAATCCAGTAACATTAAACTTACCAAACTATTGCAACAATAGTCTGACTCAGGTGAACTGTCAATTAACACTCAACTCGTTAGTTCTTTTTGTATGAGAGTCAGTTGGAGACAGGGATTTTTTGCAGCCATCATCTAGCAGCCTTCAGTGGCATCCCACTTTCAGGTTCCTTCTTCATTGGCTTTAGCCTCAAGTCTTGGTAGTTGCCACTTGGTCAGGACTCAAGTAGCCAACCACCAGCTCCCATGACGATCCTGCTTTTTGCAGCTAATATGGTTAAGACCAGTTTGGAAAATCAGACTGGAGTCTCTTCTAAGTGCATCTTAGGGGCATTTCTAACCATATTGATAAGAGATATCTGATTACACTCCAATCAAGAGGACAATTTTAGCCCCATAATTGATGAATTGATATATTAATCCAACCCTTCCTCCCTGACTGTCAGTGCCAGGTCTTCTGAGTGTGTACTATTGTGTTTGTGTGTGTATGTGTATGTGTATGTGTATGTGTATGTGTATGTGTATGTGTATGTGTGTGTGTGTGTGTGTGTGTGTGTGTGTGTGTGTGTGTGTGTGTGTGTGTGTGTGCGTGCGTGCATGCGCGTGTGTCTGTGTGTGCGCGCGTGTGTGTGTGCGCGTGCGTGTGTGTGTGTGTGTGTGTGTGTGTGTGTGTGTAAACAGTGACAGACATGGCGTCCACTGACAGCCCAGCTCAGCCTTATCTGCACTGCAGGAGTGACGTTAGAGAACCAGGAGGGGGAGGAGGGAGGAGACAGATGGAGAGGTAGAGGAGTGAGTGTGTGTGTTTCTCTTTTCAACACACACTCACAGTGCTCTTCACTTTTATTTCTCCTCCTCTATTGCCCGGCTGCTTTCTGACACCATGACCTCTTCAACTTCTCACTGTTGGTGTTTTGTAACCAAGGTCTGAAGCTGTGAGTCACTTTGCAAAATAATGTGAACTTAATGCCTAAAATGCTTGAAGGAGTTGAAAAGCTTTTATATGAGTTTTAAGGAGAGGAATATTCATTATTGATAAACAATAATGTCAACTAGTGGTACATAATATTTGTTAGGGATGTGTTTACCCTGCACATTAAATTCATTGTATTCTAGTTGCATGAGGCTTAAAGAGACAGGGGCTAAAACTGTATGTTAAGAGACAGAGGCTGAACTGAGATGCTGCATAAAGGGCCAGTATGAGATGAATTACGTTTTTTTAACTGCTTATCATGCAAAACTACTCTAGTGGAGTCCCAGAATAAAAATTCAGAGCTGGACATAAACATATAAGGTCCCCTTTAAGTGAAAGTACAGAAATAATATCAGTTCAATTTACTCTAAGTAATAAAAGTAAAAGTACTTGTTTTAAGATAATCAAACCCTGTGAAAAATAAAGAACAAAGAAGGAAAAGAGAAAAAACTAAGTTCTGCCACAGAAAGTTTATTTAATTATATGATTACCATATTGTAAATAAGTTTTACCTCTTTGGGCATCAAAGCATGATTTATTTGTGGAAACTGCAATATGACAAGGAGCCACAACTACAAGCAAGGGTTATAAACCAAAACGTTTGGAAACTACTGTACATTTTATAAGCGCATCATCTATTATTTCATTTAAAAATTTTATCTGGAAGTAGTTACAGATGTAAAAAGAAAAAGAAAAAGTAGTGGAGCAAAAAATTTAATATTTCCCTCTGAGCTGTAGTGGAGTGAAAAGTAGAATAAAATGAAAACACTCAAGTAATTGTACTATACAGTACTTGAGTAAATACACTTCCTGTTCCACCACTGGTAAACACCTTTTTATCACTATGAAAACCCAAGATTTTTTTTTCTGGTTAAGGTGTGGTTTAATTCATTAGGGTTGTGTATTGAAAATATTAAATTAGTTTCTCATAAAAAATTCCAGTGAGATCTGGCTGGTCAGACATAACAGCAGATAAGCAATTTCTAACAAAAATCATCACTTAAGGCTCCCAAAACATGCAGAGCTGACACATATTCAGATACATAAATGCCCTCCTCTGCTATTGTACCTGTTGTATTATCAACAACGCAACAATATCAACAAAAAGAATGTCCTCCTGGTTATGGGAAAAATAGTTAACGAAAAGAAGAGAGCAAGCAGAGATGATAGAGAGGCCGAATGGGATGAGGGTTAGAAGAGGTGATTTAGGACGGAGAGATGACAAGAGCTGGGGAGGAGAGAGGAGAGGAGATGAGGTAAGAGAGTCGTGGGAAAGCGATGAGAGAGGGAGAGAGTGACGAGGAAGAAGAGGAAGGGTGATGAGAGAGGGAGAGAGAGAGAACATGTACAAATCTTTACCTTCGTGAGCCTCTACAGGTAACCAGGTTGAATTACAAAAAACAATGTCTTTTGTCATGCTCTTCCCTTCTGCACCTCATGCAGCTACAATTTCTACATAAACAGAAAAGTCATGTAACAGTGAATAACCAGTCTTTCTCATGCATGACTGTCTTAAGTGTCAGCGTTGCACCTTGCTTAGTTAGGATTATGAAATTGCAGAGACGTGATAAGTCAAACAAAGCATTCAATAATTTCCACACTTGCACTTTATGCCCACTCAATGGTTTGTGTGTTTTTGGAGAGATTAAAGACACAGAGCCTCATAAAAGAACAGATTCCTTCTTTCAGGGCACGTAGGAGTGATTGAGGTTCGGGCATTTAAGAGAGTTTTAGGTTAAGCATATAAAAATGTTCTTTGTTTTTAAGAATGTTTTTGGAAAAACTTGGAAAACCCTTTAGACAGAATATAATGTCAATATTGGGTAATTCTACAAAACGTGGATTAGGCTCTGACTGTTTTTTTTATCATCCAATGTAAACCTAAAAATTATTCTGATCTATAATATCTGCACATGAAATCTACGTTATGGTTACTTAAGGAAATTGTGGTTATGGCAAATAAATTATGATTGATGTATGGCTGGGTTAGGCGACTTCAGTTAATTTAAAGGTTACCTGCAGATCTGTGACAGGATGTAAATTATGTTTCCTTCATGAATTCCCCTCCACACCCTTGTTCCAAATCTTGCCATATACACAATGCTTCCTGAACCTGCACTGAATGTCATTCTTGGGGTGTAAATTACGAGGTGCAGAATGGTTCAATGTGGACAACATTCCAAAAACTCATTGCAGTGGTCTAATTGAAGGGATTAAATAGTTTTCTGTGATTTATATACTGTTATATAATTATAATATTTACTGTACAATTGAATGTAAGTAACTTTACCTTTACGATATTAAATATAGTCAAAGGTTTCAAAACTTGAGGTGAACATATGTAAAAATGCCGCCTTCAGTTTTTAATGTTACTTCTAATTCCTCACTGAACGTAAGATTGTTCATGCATGACCACACACGACCATCCCTCCCATCCCGCTTGTTGCCAAATTTGTTCCACGGGTTGCTCGTGTTGTCCACTCACATTTTTTGGATCAGATTCAGGATAGAACATTTATGGATATATTTGAAAACTTTATATTTCGAGTAAAGAAAGAGAAAAAGGAATTACATCAGAATACTACTGTTTGTTTTACGCAGCCTCCGGCGCTGGTGGAAGTTTGCTGAGGGGAAGCCTCCTGAAGCTGGCCAGTCACAACAGAGTGGGCTCATTATGAGGGGGGCCTTAAAGAAACAGGAGCTAAAATGGCCTTTTTCAGATTGAGGCTGAGCTAACAGGCTATATAAAGGGCCAGTATATGATAAAAAAGGTGGGTTTTTTTTGTTTAAAAAAATGTATTTTATCAGTGAAGCACCATTATATAAATATAACCATAGACCTTGAAATGTGCATGATATATCCTCTTAAGATTTAAGAGAGAGACTTAACAACCAATGGTATTTTTGCCATATGTGATATATTTTCATCTTGCGCTGTCCATTATTGTCTATGTATTGTATAAAGTCTGTGTGCCATATGCGAAGTTTAATATTGGCTTTGTTCTTTTAGATGTGTGTGTAAGCTTCATGTGTCCGTGGCATCCTTGTGATGTTTATTAAATTATTAATGTCCTTTATTACTGGACTGTCATTATATCATATTTTTTCAGTGTGTTTCTACATAGACTGTGTTTTTAACTTTTACCAGCTTTGGTTGAGAGTTTTCAAGTTGATTCGGCTCCATTATGAAAACATATACTTATAAAAAAATATAAAATAGATGAATGAAATGTCAGAAAATTAAGCATTGTGAAAGAATAAGAAAAATATAAGACACGGAAAGCTTTGAGAGAGATATACCAGCAGCAAAAAAAAAAAAAAACCTCAGTCATGGGTTAGACGTAAAAGGATTAAATATCTTCAGCAATGATTGAATTCATCTTTTTCAGATGCAGACATATAAATTGGGTAATCACAGAAAACACTGACCTACATTTCTGAAAAGCAAGTTGTATAAGACTACAAACATATCAACAAGGTAGATAGATCTTGTTTATTGTATCAGTAGCTAAATTAATCCAAGCCCATATTTCCGAGTTAAGCATAACTCATTAGAGTAAGTAGAGGAAGTGAACGGAAGTGAAAGAGTTGAATCTGAGTGCAAACTGCAGCAGCCACTTGTTTCTGTTTATTTCAGCTTCATGTTGTTTGTCTGATGGGACACACATCAAAGAGGAGACAGACGTTGTTGGGTTTTCCTTCTTTCATTTGTCTTTCTTTGCTGCCTATCTCCGTAACTCGGGGGAAACATGGAAGCCGTGTGACCCTGGATGATTTATCAAGACATTTCTCTTCTTTTTTTTTCTCGTCTCCAGTTAAAGTAAATGACTGGTATGTAGAGAGAGACTCTGGAGAGTCCACAGCCCCCTTTGCTGGCTATTAGGCCTCCCTCCGCCTCCCCCTGCGGAGAGAGGAAGATAAGGGAAAATTGAAAATGAAAAGGAAAGAGAAGGAGAGAGAGAGACATCACCGCATCCACAGGCAGACCTCTTGTTCTCCTCCACTATCTTTCCTTTGCTCCCTCCTTTGAGCTTGATTAGCCGCCAAGCTTAAGAGGCTTGTTATCAACCTTGGAGACGATGGAAGTTCATCGGCCGCAGGACTTGACTGATGGAGACGGGGATGGAGGCTTTTTCTGTGTGTGTGTGTGTGTGTGCGTGTGTGTGTGTGTGTGTATGTGTGAATGTTGAGGAAGTAGCGTATATCTTTTTGACTGATGTGGAGTCACGGTAGAATGCGGTCAGCTCATTCGTATCCAGGACCGCGGGGACTCCAAAATGTCTGCTGGCTGGTTCTCATTCAGTCACATGACTCATCTAAGTGCTGCACACAAATCCGTTTTTTGCTCGGGGTCAAACTGACCCTGAACATTTATGCAGAATTGTAAAGGTGTTAAGTTTGGTGCTTATTGAAAGTATGAATCAGATATGGCAAAGAAGGTTTAACTAGTAGACTTTCACTCTGGGGATCTATCACTTGTTACTTTACCTTATCTCATCCACAGGGTGGCAGCAAAACTGTCTAGACATCATGCCCCCCTACCTACACAGCAAAATAAGTTGTGTGTCATTACCTTGAAAAACAACCCACATGACTTGAGTGTGAAAGTTCATTCTTGATTTTTGGGAACAGTAGCTTCACAGATCATCTTAATTTAATGTTGTATTAATAACAGCGACGAGTGTACATTTTTCAGCTGTCAAAAGGTGATGTGACATAACGTGAACTTTGGTCACCTGATAACAGGTCTCACATTTCCTCCTATTCTCTTTCTCCCCATCATTTCCATTTTACCTTCACAATCTCTATATTCACAACTCCATCACCATACCTAACCAATTATCTTTCTGCCTGCATTCCTTGAGCCAATCAGTCCCCAGATGCTGTTTGTTAAATACCAGTGCAATTCTGTCATTTGGTCTTTCAGACCTACTATTGCGCAACTCACTTCCTCCCCATCACCACCATGACCTCCATGATAGCCAGAGAAACTTGTCCATAGGTTTCCATCAGCCGCCTACTGGCTCGACTCCAACTCCACCATTGGGGAAACTTTCTTATCTCCTATCTGGGCCTACATTTCACATTGATGGAGTCAAATCGCCAAAAATCTTTCTCTGTTGCTAACTTCAATACATTTTTATTACCTTACCTTATTGAACTGTTTCCACTGTCCTTAACAATCATTGGCTCATTCATAGCCGTGTGGCCTGTAATATCCAATCATAATCATGCAGGTGCACAATGCAGGAAAAAAAATGTTATCAACATCTTTGCCACTTTGCACATTTTCTTTTTCTGTTACAACTTAGTCGTATATAAACATAATTTTGCAAAGACAGGTTTGTTCAGAGATGTGCAGTTTGTGTTTTTTACCTAAATAGATTAGGAAAAAAATTGAGATGCCAAAAAATATCAACATTTTTTAACTAAAAAGACAATGTTGCAATTAGTGATAAAAGAGTGAAAGTTTTACAGTTGTCTTGTAGTTCCCTGTAGTCTTATCAGAAGCTGTATCCGTTCCAGTCCATGACTTGATGAACATTGTCTTCCTCTCTGTCTGAGACCTTGCTGGCTGTGGATGAGGCCTCAGAGGGCGACAGCACCATGTAAACATTCCCAGCCCTCTGAATCTGTCTGTCTGCCGGGGGTGATGCATCTGTCCGGCCCGTTTGTTTACTGGCCAAAGAATGTTAAGAATATAGGCTTCAGTCTGAGTGTGTGTGTGTGTGTGTGTGTGTGTGTGTGTGTGATTGCATGTCCATGTGATTGTGCACTTAAAATAGAGAGTGCGAGGAGGCCAGGGGGACACACGGGTGGGGCGGAGACACGAGTTTTGTTTCCTTTTGTTTCGTCTTAATGTTTGTAATGATCCAATGGGCTGTGGATCTGGTGAATATTCCACGCTGTTTAGTCTACCAATCACCACGGTGACAAAGAGTCTAGGTTTGAGGCAGTGGAGGTGGAGGTGGGGGTCGGGGTAGTTAGTGGTGTTGTGGGTCAGGGAGGACTGCACTAAAAAAAAAGAAAAAAAAGAAAAAAAAAACCACATATGTAAAAATACACAGAAAAAGCTGCAACAGATTCAAGTTCTCCCCTAATTGTGACATTGTAGGTTTTGTTTTATTGGTCTAAAAGTAATTTTAGTGCTGGAGGACGTCTTCGCCTACAGGAAATGACAAATTTCAAATTAAGAGGGAAACAATAACAAACCATTTTCTTAAACATCAGTGACTGAACGCTGCATACAGTGCTGCTAAACGTCACAGAGAGCTGAGTGTACAACATGCACGTTACTGAAAAGATAATATTTCTACTTCTATAGACATTTCTTAACCCCTTAAACCTGTTATTTCAAAATACATGTTGTTAATTTTGGTTCTTCAAACCCACATAACTATTTCACATTCTAGTCGTTAAAATTGTGAAATTTGTTCAAAACGATGCATTAGACACCGCTATGAAGCAATGAAAGGGTGGTTTCTTGAACTGTTTTTGAATATTTTGCAAAGTGTAAATAGACATATACAGCGCTTTTCTAATTTTTTTTTTTACCTTAACAGACAAAGAGCTTTACCACTTTTTCCTATCATATACCTATTCACACAAACGGCCACACACCAATGTGTGGCAGAGCTGCCAACAAGGCACAGGCCTGACTGTTGGGATCAACTTGGGGTTCACTGTTTTGCTCAAGGGCACTTTGACACATTGGCAGCAAGAGCCAGGGATTGAACTGCTAACCCTGTACTTGGTGGACGACCCACTCTACCTCCTGAGCCGCAGCCTCCCCAAGTGTAAGCACGATCAGAGGTTTGGACTTGACTCACATGATTTGCCCTTGAGTCAGACTTGAGTCAATAATCATCGTGAAGATTTTGGACTATAAAATAAAACTGACTTGACTGACTTTCAGCCCAATTCGACATTAACACCAATTCCTCTTGACTTTTCTTCGACTTAAACTGTTTGAGTTGAAATCTTTTGATATCCTTCCCAAACCCAAAGATTAAAATAATCATTCCTGACAAACTGACAGCAAATCATGTTGCAGAGGTAAAAGGTTTTTCTGTCAGAAGACAGACAACTGATGATCTATTCCCTCATGGTACTTCTCTCAACTTAGGTTATAACAAATAGGGCTAAAAACTATTAATTATTTTCATTATCGATTATGCTGCCAATTATTTTCTTGATTGATCTCTTTGTCTAAAAATGTCTAGTAAATGACTGTTATAATTTCGTAGAGACCACAATGATGTCCAATTTACAATCTAAAACCCAAAGATTATTAGTTTACTCTCATGCCTGACACACAACATATTCATATCCTCACATTTGAGAAACTGGATGTTTGTCATTTTTGCTTAAACAATGACCAAAATTGATCATGAAAATAGTTTCAAATTAAATTTCTGTTGATCAACTAATAACTAATTGATTGATTGACTCACTGTTGCCACTCTGAGTGACTCTGCTGTAGTTAACAAAAAACTGATGACAAAATGCAAAACATTCAGCGCAGAAAATACCCGACATTGTAACTGTGCCACAGGAGTAACATATAATGGCACACCTGAACATATTCCTTTTTAAATGTTATTTTAACATGGAAAGTAATAAATACATACTAACTGTTACTCTATTTAAGATGTTTAAATGAATTTAAATTTGGGGAAAGTTAGGGACTTCAATAGAACTTCTTGGTCTTGACTCAAGAAAACCATTTATCTACTTAAATTCAACTTTAGACTGACTTATGAATGCCAAAACAGCAGCACTGAGAAAAGGCAACTGACTGTGTAGTGCCACCAATACCCTCCACACACACCCACAAACACACACACACACACACACACACACACACACACACACACACACACACACACACCTCTAGCACCCCGACAGCTGCTCTGGACAGTTTAAACTCTTGCTGCCTGTGGAAGGTAATTCCTGTGGCTGAACTCTTACCGTAACACACATTAATTCTCTCAGCTGTCTACAACTGTTGGACTCACTGAGGGATGTAACATATCTGGGCAATCTCGTGGGATGTTTAAAAAGATTGGATTTGGTTTGATTGGCTACTTTTTTTTTTTTTTTCATTTGCAATCAAGATTTATGCATGGTAAACACAAAGATGGCAACAGGAAAAGAGTCGAAATGTTAGAAATTGTTAAGCTCTGTACCACAACTTTCTCCAAAACTGGATGTATTTGGTGATATCGATATAAAAACCTGAACATTTTTGTGTATGTTTATTCGCATTTATGAAGCACTTGTACTTTTTCCCTCTAAAACATAATTCAGTCCTCTGACAGCAAAAGTGTTCATTTTGTCTAAACATAATACCAAATGTGGAAGGATACAGATGATTATTTGTAGTATTGTATTGACTGGCACTGTCAAAATCCAAGTTTTTAGGTTGTAAAAGATCAAAAGCTGTGCAGGAAGATTACAATTTCAACATTTCTGAATGGAATTACTTGTGCTGTTTCGATTACTTTAAAGATTTAGATCAGAGCTCATTTGTAGAACAAACTTTTTTTTTCTAGTTGACCTGTTATTTATTAATTAATTAATTTTTAAATTAATCAACGCCACTATAGTAGTTTTTAATGTCAAAAACATACAGAATATGGACTGGTGTATTGATGTTAGTTGTGGCAATATCATCTATGTGCAGCTCAATGCAAATTAGATAGTAGTTTGTTAGACATAAATAAAGTCTTTTTTCCCCCCTTAAAACTAAACAAGCCTGTAAAGTCACTGTCCGACACACCGCATAAGAAACACAACATCCACACAAGAGTTATAGATCTTATTCACCCTTTCAATGAACCTTGAGATGCACTTAGAGGTTGTTTGCAGCAGCCGTATATCACTGCTAACAACAGTGGAGTTCCTCTTCAGAGGAGCCTGGCATGGCTTTAACCTCCAGTGCTGACCCCTAGTGGAGGAAGGGTTTAAATGTCAATACATGAAAGTCCAACTGAGGCTTCATAAAACTCAAAAATACTGTAAAACAGGAGATATTTGTCGATCTTGACTTCTATTGCAACTATAAATACTTTTGTTGCAAATTTTTATCAATGTGTAGTTTGTTGATCATGTTTTCATTAATTAATTGATTGAATAATGCCCCTCAAATTAAATAACATCTTCAATTTGCTTGCTTTCTCTGTTTAATATTGAATATCATTTGGCTGTTGATCATTGATGTAAAACAGAGAAAAACAGCAAATACTCACATTTTAGTGGGAGACAGGCAATGATTGGAATTTGTTCTTGGTAAAGGACTTACAATCAATTGATTATCAAAATTAATGGCAAGTAGCCATTAGTTGATTAATCAACTCGTTTTTTAAGCTCTAATGACAACAAGACCAAAAACAAGTAATGGCCGAAAACCTCTAATAAGGCTAGGAACCATGTAAACATTGAGACAAGGCTGCTGATCCATTTCAAATGTCAGTCTCTGGTTGCCCATTATTTTTGTCATTAAATGTGTATTGTACACTGAAGTAAGTATTTGTAGAAATGTTTGCCTAAAGTGAATGCCCATTGACCACCTTTTATACTTAACAGGACAATGAATCCAATCTTGTTTTACCTTAATTACTGAAAACAACCACATTGCCAGACTACAAAATCAACACTGAATAATTAATTATTTTACATTTTCTAAATTATCATTTTCTGCAACATCTGCACACTGCAACTACTACATGGTTATAGATTAGGGAGTATGGTTATAGGAAATAAAGTATGGTCCACACCTTTATGCAACACCTCACTAAATATGGGGAGGCTACATCCTGCATAGGCACTGATTAGTGTTGGATGTACATCCTGAGTTTCGAATTGTCCAACATTTTTAACTGGTAAAGGTTCGGTTAACGTTAGGAAATTAAAACTTTGGGTGTGACCACATGGGTGAACATACATGTATGTTCCATGTGACACTGTACTCACTGGAAAAAATTACACTAAAAATGACCTATGTTATGTTTTTCTGACACACAACCTCTTGTGGTCTTGTGAAAAATGACTGCAGAGAATCAAATGTGGAAGTAGCATAATGTTTTAGTACAGCAAAATCTAATATGAGCCGTACAACAAGAAAATGTTCCACCAATGCAACCCTTTGCGTTGTCTTAACATAGTGCTATTTTCAGCCTAAATGCCTGGTCAGGGAGGAGGTGTTGGGTGTAAAAACACTAGAAACTCCAAACATGTCAGCATACCCTGCCAGGTACTTTGCTGCTCGTATTACCTCTCTCTCCCTGTCCTTATTTCCCGTCTACTCTACTCTGTGCTATGAAATAACGGGCAAAATACAAAACATCATTTTAAAAGATCG